>NC_088862.1:10849760-11087260 GCF_963853765.1 Magallana gigas
TTTTTTTTGATGTTTTTTTCAAGTCTTTTAAGATGTATTGAAAGAAATCGACGATGACGAACATGTTTTAACTGCAAAATAACTGCCTTAAATCGATTATTTGACAAAAAGAATTGGGCTACATTTGAAGTTTATATCTAAAAAAAAAAATAGGTCGATGCCATTTTTATTTAAAAAAAAATTAAAATAGCCTATTACATAAAAAGAAATGTATTTTTGTAGGTAATAACTTTTGACATGCTCTTCCTCCATGAAAACTTTTAAGTTTTAATGGTATTTAGAAGAACATAAAAAGTGTATTTTTTGTGAAAGCTAAAACACAGCATTTTGAGGTGCTGATATTTATGTTACCGTCGCAAATATTTTTCCCTAATTGAAATTCTGAAGGGCATACACATTATTTTTTTTTTACGAACTTTCAAATTAGCCAAGTTATGATTATGACGTCAAAATGTTTTTTGCATAAGCTTATTGTTTGGCTTGCAACGTCATGCATGTATATGTTAGAAATAAAAACTTAAGCGAATATGATTCTCTTTAACATAAACAATAGAAATTGCGATGTTAAAAACGTTAAAGAGATAAGAATTTGAGTAATTCAGTTATTAATGAGTATATCATCTGACAAGTTCTTCGAACTTTGTAACATCCCTCTTTTTATTTTAGACTTTCTACTCACTGGCATAATCCTCTAGGTATGTACTGATACATGGGGTCTGGCTGCATACCGGGAAAGTGAACAATGATTCGCCTTATCCCGTTGGTGTTTGTCAGATATTCGGGACACATTGCAGAAATTGACCTGTATATGAAAATACATTTTTCGATAAGTTTCTGCAGATCGATCGAGTTATTCCGTCTTTAATATACATGTATAGATATACAAATCATGAAAAAAAAGAACACGTTTTGAGGAATATTAATTTTATTTTTTTTTGGGGGGGGAGGAGGGGGGATTTCAAAGTTGACTATAAGAATGATATTTTAAAGACTTTTCAAAAGAACTTCAATAAAGGTACAATACCGGTACAATGTAAAACTACATGTAAGTACTATGTAAGCTTTGAGAAATACATGTATAAGTGCACTTACGTCGGACAACAAACATCCCCGTCGGTTAAACTCGAACGGCCACATCTCTTTTGTTTCCAAGACTTTGGCTTCCTTAATGACGCTTTATCTCCCTCATATATTTGACATCTCTCTGTGTACTTTTTCGTTTTTATCAGATTTATCTTTATTTCTTCTTTTGTGAAGAATAAACCTATGTGAAATACATGTTTAAAGAGTATTATTTATTTACTCTTATCCACAAGGATGATTTTTTAGAATTATAGTTTTTTATTTTATTTTTTTTTGTTAAGAAAGAAGTCTTTTCACACGCGTTATCAGACATATCAGACATACTTCTGAGAAAAAGAAATTCATGTTTTTACATTGTCAAACATATCATATATCCAAATGATGGTATCAGTTTAATCAAATTTGATTATCTAGTTTTTACATCAAGGTTAGGTCAAGGTCTCTACCTTCTTTCTGTACGTAAAGGGTGATAAAAAGTAACAGTATTTATCTGCAAATATGTAATCATCTGTTTAAAACATAAGGTTTTTATTCTTCAATGAAATGATGGAATAACAGAATGTCTAGCAGCTTATACTACTAAATTGAATTAGCCCTCATTTTCTATAATTTTAAAGATATTTTGATTTTTTCTCCTAAGCATACAATTGTAATTTTTTCTATTTTTTTTTTACATATTATGAAGATTCCACATAAAGATATAAATTGACAAAAAAAACTTTAGTAAGAGAAAAAAATCTGATTTTAGTCATTTTTTTCTACACAAATCTATTAATAGTATATACCCTTAAAAAGCTCATGAAGATGAAATTTTTTTAGACAAAGTATGTTTTAAAAACTTGTCTTGGAGCCCTAGTATCTTATCATTAGTTCACATAAGTTTACAAAAAAATCCAAAATTAATAGTTTTGTTTTTTTTTTCTTTAAATAAAATAATGAATCCACAGCAATTTTGAATTGAAAAAAGTGATATTTTCCTGACCCAAATTTTTGCTAAAACAAATCCTTGTAAAATTCTAAACTTTGAGTATAAGACTCTTTCCTTAAGTTTAATGTTTTCTTTTAAATGCATCCGAACATAGGAAAACGTCAAATTGATATAAAGTAGAATTCATTCATATCTACCTTACATTCATCGTCGCTTTACTTAGATAATAAAATACCCTTGCAAACTGACCTCTATACAAACTTTGAATCCTCTCGTACGGAACTCCAGCGCATTTTCCCGCCATGCAGAAAGGACTTATCTCATTTTTCGAGCCAGAGTTTTCTAATTGCTCCCCAATATGTTCAAGAGTGTTTTGCGAGCAAACTGTAGCAAAACAAAACAAAAACCCAATGCATGTTTCAGCCTTCATTTTGTCGTTGTAGAAATATTATTCTTCACCAAATGGTTGTTTCATGCAAACGATGTCGTTAAATCCAGCGCTCTTTTCTTTGCACGACTGTGACTGTGGCGTATTTATATGGGGGTCGTCATGCTCGGAAATACAAACTTAAATTTTATTGAGCTACCAAGGTTTTTAAACTTGTACCAAGACGGTAGTTCCGGGTTCGAAAGGTGATATATCCTGTAACAAAATCGCTCAGATGTTATCACTATCCTTAAAAGCACCCAGGTGTAAATGTGGTTTTTTTTTTAATGCCACCCCCGACTTTAAACTTGCCCAAAAAGCCGGGTATTGTCTACATTGTTAATTTTTACGTCAAAGCCTTGAAATAGATGTTAATGATAACTTGATGGAAATTCTGATTTTTCTAACCAATCAGAATTTGAAAACACTTGTAGGAGTCGTATGACCGGTATGAAATTATTGCAGCATAAAATAAAAGGGATGAATGTTTACAAAAATATTGACAATAATCACCAAGTTATGCCCTTGGTCTCTTTTCAACTTCAATTATGCATGATTGACACCGGGTTTTTTTTTTGTTTTTTTTTTGTTTTTTTTTTGAAGAATTAAGTTTGTCATTAACAGAAACAGAACTTTGCTGAAAGTTTGAATTAATCATGTTTAATTTTACTGCAAAGGTTTATCCAAATTTTTTGGAAAGCAGCATTTACACACTCACTTGTTTGGAATTATTGTTGTTCATATATATCTTGGATTAACCAAGCTCTGATTTAGCGATTCGGACGTTACTCAACATGGATTTATGTCTAATACGACAAATATGTTTCTAATTTTCATCAATTATATCTAATGCCCAAGCATATCATTTTGGTTGCTGTTGTTATACGGCATACAAGACAAAGAGTGATGTGAGTCATTAAGTTTATATTTGACTTAAGACAAGTGTTTTAAGAATTTGAACTCCATGATTTAGAAATATTTTTACGTATAAACCTATAGATTATATTTAATATTTAGCCTTCCTTTAGAGAATCAGTATCCACACAAGAATACTTCTCTTACTGTTTAAAATATATCAATTACTTTTGTCATTTTTTAAAACGTGATTTCAAATAAATATAATGTGTTGACATGTATTGAATCGATCTTTTTAAATTTGTTTACTTTATGCCCTATTTGTGTATTTAGTAACACAATGAACATTAAATGGTCTATAAATTACACTTTTACTGCCTAAGAAAGCATCCACTTTACGACTTAAACTAGAACTTTAATTCTAATACGGTGTGCCTTATCGTTATTCTATACATTATACTAATAAATTATTTGATTATTTTCAGTCGGTGTTTCCAGTGTGGTTCAGACATGACGGGAAAGGTTCCTTTTGAATATTCGGATTTCAAATTCTGTTCCCCAAAGTGTTTAAAACAGCATCGAATGGTCAAAACATAAATTACAATTCAATATATAAGATCCTTATAGATTATTTTATTGAACATATTTATTTAAAAGAGAAATTTATAAATTAGTCGCAATATAAACCAATAAAATGTGACACATTTCCTGTTTCCTGAGTTTGTTTTGAAAGCAGGATGTCATGAGGGTTGTATTAGTGTTATCAACTTAATTCTCATCCTTTGAGTTCTGTCTCTGAATTATGTTGATTAATGAGATGGGAACTAGATATTCAAATTAACTGAACTTTATTCTGATCTTTGTCCACGCCAATCCAAATATCTGATCAAAGATCAATTAGTTGTTCCATAATTGGCCCATATAAAACCAAACGAAACATAGCTGTTTGCTTAGAAACCAAAATACAGCAAACAAGGTTTTCTGTACAACATGTTTGGATTGATTCTTGTTTTGTGCTTGTCGCATAATACGATGATGACAGCATCTGATTCTTTGAATACGAGTTTTCCTGAAAGGGCGACTCCACAAGGTGCAGATGCGACAGTCTTGCGACAATTGCTGAATCAAGAAACTTTGATAAGAATGTCTTTGGAGAAAAATGTTCACGTGCTGATGAAGGATATGGTGTCACTTAAGGATTCCATGTTATCTTTACAAAGTGAGATGGCGGGGATTAGGCAGATAGCGAAAGATGGAATAGCTGACTCTAAAGAAAAAATAGAAGGTTTGAAAAGTGAGTTACAAGGTTTGAAAGAAACCGAAGAATACTTAGAAGAAAGGCTGGTGGAGCAAAACAAAACTGGTTTGAATTTGTTTGAGAGGTTGACGAAATTCAAGAATGAAATGAATGGTTTCCAAACTGATATTCAGACTAGCCTTGCTCAAAACAACAAGAACACGAGCGAAGTACTGTCAGACATAAAGGTGCAAGTTCGGTTGTTGTCAACAAGTCTGATGGGGCTTGACCAGCATGTAAAACAACTAGACCAGACCGTCCCAACACGCTTAGAAGAAAATTACAAGGTGGTTTCAAGTCAGATGTCCAACATCTCAGCAAATATACTAGGTAAATCATCTTTCATTTATAAGTGCAATGAAAAATAGGCTTTCATTTGTAGTGTCCCAAAATATTCATGGTTTATCGACTGTTGCGCGATCTTTCTTTTTTTTTTTTTTACAAACACTATATTGTAATTCTGTTTACATTGAATACACTTTAAATAAATACATGTACATTTAACAAAATATGTTTCATTTTTCAGAGAAAACCAATGATTCCTTGCACAGTTTAAAATCTGAAATTGCAGAAACCAAGTATGATCAGCTCAAGTTATCGGCCGCCATCTTGTCCCTTGAATGGTTTCGGAACAACATCTCCAGTGGACTGATTGGTGGGGTTTTTTTTAAATAACATAGTATGCTTATTTTCAAAACATGATTTTTAAGGTTTGTAAGTGAATCGCAATACAACTGTTATTTTCTCAAAAATTCATACCAATATAATACATGTCTTTCTTGGTACATGAGGTGCCTGAAGGGAGGAATCATATGAAAAGTATCTTTGCATTAATGTCCATATCTTAAAATGTCAAATATTCAACAGAGCGCGTATGGAATGACACGTTTGTTTAATTTTTGCATGGACATCTAAATATGAAAATGTATTGTGCAAAATAGTCCATCGAGCTGGCTGTGTCTTATTTATTTTGGGGGAGTGGAGAGCAGAGGAAAAACCCCCAGACTTGCTTAATTAACGATAAGAATGATTTTCCTTTTGTAAAATTGTCTAAGTAGTTTGTTTTTTTAAATCAGGAATGAAAAAGTATATTGTAATGAACTAAGGTTAATAATATGTTTACTTAAATGCTTCCCCCAACAAATTACGGTTTTTTCCAGGTTTCGTAAGCAGTTCATTTGTAATGAAGTTTTAGTTTAAATGCCATTTTGTCTTTGTATTAGATCTATTATTAATTTTTCTATAACTTTTATACAAAAGATACGGAAATTATTATTAATCATGATTTTTACAGACTCTAAGGCTCCCATGGTCGTTGCTTTCACCGCTGGAGTGACAGAAAGTAAAAGGTATTGGAGCTCCGGAAACTTGATTTTTTCCACCATTATTTACAATGAAGGTGGGGCATATGATGCCTCGACCGGTGTCTTTACGTCACCGACAGACGGGATATTTGTTTTTTACGTCACAATCACCGCATACAGCTCAAACACTATATACGTTGACATAGTTAAAAACAGGTCTTCTTCTGTTAGAGCGCTTGCATATGGAGGAACTTCCCACCAAACTGGAACAAACATGGCGGTTTTTAGTTTGAGACGTGGTGACAAAGTCTGGGTAAAATATCACTCGGGGCAAGGATTCTACACTGATTCGACACCAATCACATCGTTCACGGGTTTCATGATCTCTTGAGGTCATAATCTTATTATTTAAATAAAAGGAAAGGAGCCTTCATGTTTATGAAATCTGAGAGATTTGTTCTTTAAAAAAAGTTCTATACAAAAGCATGGTTTCTTTTTGTCAGACTTTCATTTTCAATGAAATAAAATAAATGTACAATTTTTAAACCGTGTCTACAATTTAAGAATATGTTCTTAACATCCACTTTAAAATGGCACTAAATTAAGCGTTCGTATGGAAGCCCATGGGCTTTCGTACGTTCCTCTGTATATATATATATATATATGTAATGCCAAAAAATGCTTTTTACATAATTCATTGCAAAGACCTAATATACGAGAAAAAGGTATATCCACTCAACTTTTTTGTTGCAGTAGTTGTAGCACAATGAATACACTCAGATTATTTTACTAAGTTTTGATCATGACCTACAAGCTGCTAAGTTGTTTGTACATGTATATTAAATTTTATGTACGCTACAAAAATTGAATTTATTTCGTGTTAGTTTTTGTTTCCATTTTACATAAGTAATCATTAAAAAATTATATTTTCGGCTACAGTAATCATATTTCTAATCGATTATGTAAAATTTGGGCTGATCAACCAAGTCATTTAGGGATATAACCATTTTCTTGATTTTTCTTCTTCTTTCTACTGATGCCTACATGACGCAAGGAATTTTTTGTGACAAAAAACATTTTTTTAACTAGAATATTTTTTTCTCCAAGAGTAAAGTTTATTTTGCAGTTGTCTTTGTAAAAATTCTGTTGTGTAATATGCTCGCACATTTAATAAACACATACTTTATTTTAACAAATAGGTGGTGCTCTAAGACATGTTTTGATGATAATTTGTTATTGTACATTTATATGACCTGATTCCTCTTCTACTAAAGAAAATCCGTTTGCAACTTAAAAGGGATGAATAGTCATGATCATTTTTTAATAGACTGGACCAAATTGCTAACGCACCATTTAAAATAAAATGATATTTACATCCTAAAATTTTTCAAAGATGTATTTAATGTTTAAATAGGTCACCTTAATTATAAGTAAGACATTTAAGTGCCCAGACGGATAAATGGATGCAATGTTAACCGAAGCGTGATTGTTCTTTAGAAATGCACAAATCGTGCTCACACTTCTTTTTGGAAAGATAAATCTTTATATTCTTTTTGTGATTTTATTATTGATGCATGCATTACTAAAACCTCACAAAAAACCCGACGGGGTATGGTGCGTTTGACCACAGATGAGCGTGGTCGGGCAGTTGGTTGGTCTCTGAAGGATGCTCCTTTAGTGAGGTTAGAAATTTTTTTTAATAATTTAACGATTACCGGTGATATTGGCTAAAACATGACGGAGCATGTTTATCAAATAAAAACAATGTTGTTTTAGGTAGCCACAGTGTTTAAAAGGCACCACACGTCAATTGCAAGGTTGTACTGGAAATTTTTACAAACCGGAAGTGTGAGAGACCGACCAAGAACTCCAAAGCGCCGCGTAAATACTAGGCGACAAGACAGACACATCCCATTGATCCGAGCAAATGGAGCCCACACCTGATATTGATATTTGAATCACATAATGGGGAGTACCATGTTTCATAAACAGTACTCAAAGCAACTGGTCAATAAGATTGCAACAAAGGATGTGTCATTTTCTGTATTATCATAAACTGTTAAAATACTATACTAATCAATCTTTGCTGCGTTCAGATCTAAAACAATCAAAGAAATAGTAAGTGGTGCGTTAGCAATTTTGCCTAGTGTATAAATATTTCCTTCTTAAAAAGAGCTTTGTGTAAAGATATATGAAAACATCCAAATTTAAAATTTAAATTACTATTTAAATTACTACGTATGGATTTTAATTTAAAATTTAAATTACTATGTATGAATTTTTTTCTTTACTAAATAATACTTTGTAGTTAATCAAAACATGATTTTTTTTATAGATCTAATAGACATTGTTTTTACCACCCAGGTTTCTTGTACCCAGTAAATTTCTATAAAAGGATAATTTGGTTTTATTTTAATAATTAGTGTTTTAAAACACAAAGAACATGTAGTTTGACATGCATGCTCAACTTGGTGTAATGTCCGTCTCATGCTTCTATATATCGCAAAGGCGAAGTAAAGTTTACAACAAAACACCCTTTGATGTGGCGTTATTAAACCGCAGGGCTGTATCTATTATCATACATATAACAAGAAGTCTTCAGTACTAATGTCATAAACTCCTCTTTTTTCAAATCATGTGACAAACAAATTTTATCATTTTTGACTTGTAAATAATGCCTAAATGGCATATAAAATTTAAAACAACAAAGTGTTAAGCGAGATAGTTCAAGTTTTTATTAAAATAAAGATAGTATAATAATGGCGAAAAAGGGAAGCTCGTAAATATATCTACCAGGTTATTTCAATTGTTCATCTTAAAAAAACATTGTGCAAATGTCCGAGAAGCGCCAGTCTTTATAAAGTATGTAGCGCAAAATGAATAGATAAAAAGTCTCATATTTCGTTGATATGACTCGTCTTCAGTTTCATTGATTTATTCTCTCTAGATCTCCAATTGGATGGCGATTCGAGCATTACTTCACCCCCATTGTCGTGTACATGGTATGCATCCGAAATTTCGGGGTTTGTTGCAACAGTTCGTAAATGTATACATTTGTCTCGATTCAATTTATTGCAGCATTTGTTTGCAAAATAATAGAAGCCGAATTCGATAATCAAAACTAATAATCCTGCAACAATACCAACTCCCGTTAGATAAAAAGCCGCTTGAATGTCGATTAAGGAAATGGATTTCGATTGAAGACCAGAAGGTGCAAAACAAAAAATCGACTTCGGCCAGTGTTTTTCTTGAAAGGTGTGTAGAATGCCTCCTTCCTGTAGTGATATTATTCTGCAATTGACAACGTAATTATTTAATTCTGATTTGCATATACACAAACGTTCTCTATCCAACATAATGAAGACTGCATATCTCTTTTGAGTAGAAGCAGTATAATCAAGAATGTCCGTGCTTGCTATATGAAAAAAATCTGGAAAATTATTTTTTAAGGTTCAATATAACAATGTAAAAAAACATTTAGAGGTCAGTATTTCTTTTATTTTAAAATACTGTTGTTTAATTCTTTTAAACCAAATTGAGTCCAGCTTTGCTTGCTAAATTATCTTTCATTTTATTTCAATAATGAAAACATATTAATGAATGTGATACTAGTAAACTTCTAACGATGTGATTTACCGGTTACATAATTATACAAACGAGTTTTCGAGGAGCATGTTGTAAAGTTGGTCCATAAAAGCAACTGACGTAATCATAGATTTTATATCTTGATATTTTTGAAAACTATGGTGGGTCGCGGGTTTGCTTTCGTCATCAAATTCTGTACTCAATTTTGACAACTCGATTGGCTGTTTGTGCACATTTGTTTATGACGTCATAAAGAAGACATCTCAAGGTTTCCTGCTTGACATTTTCTAACGTCAAATGCTCTTAGTTATAATAAAGTAATTTAGGTCTATAGTGTAAATATTAAAGTAGTAATTCATACAAAGTTCTTAGTTTTCATTTAAGAATCGTACGTTGGAAATGCAGATTGGAAGCAATATATCATAACTACGTAGATTATAAGCAAGAATTGGAGCGTTACTTTTTTACTCTATGTGAAATTGTACTCAAAAGCTAATTTATGACAGTCATGTAGTCTCAAACGAGAGAGAGAGAGAGAGAGAGAGAGGGGGGGTCTGTAAAATAGTTTTAAGTCCGTAATAATCCTTCAAAAGAAAAAAATTACAAACATTAATAGAAAGTATATCGTAACTATTTTGAGCAATATCAAAGTACTGATAGTACTGTTAGACGGTGGCGCCGTTTGAAAGTGGCATATTACATGTATGATATTTAGTTATTATTGTTGTCGAAAATCCAAAGCCAGTATCCCATACATGTACTAATACTTAACGCTTACTCGCACAACTGGTCGTGAGTTTTCTACATGAATAATTCTGTGGAAATTATAGTTGTGATCACAATCCACACTTTACAAATGTTGTCGTCTCTCTTTATCGTCATCTTTTGGGGAAAACCATAGATTTATCACAGTAGCCTTTGTAGTATAGAAGTTTGTATCTTTATGTTTGTATCTATATCAGTTGACATTAAAACTCCGTTTAAGGTAATACATGTACTACATGTTTGTATTTTGATTGCCCCAGAATGACTCATTAAATATGTGGGTTGCCACCACATATTGAATGAATAATTAAAATCAAATCCAAAGCGATTTCATCACAGTACGCCCAAATATTTGATTGTATAAAAAAGGGGATTTTTGGGTTGTTTTCCCTTTTGACATTTGGGTTGACCCCGTAAAGGGGAACAACTTTTGAAAAGTGTGGATTGGATATAATAAATGGATAAAATACTTATCAGGTTTTTACTGATTATTTGGTAGACATGTAGTATGTTTATTGTCCCTCTCGACAGCATTTTCCGTTAATTTCTTCACGGGGAAAAAGTTGCAGTTTTGTGAACAATTAACTTGCTTTTGTCTTCATAGTCAGTTGGTACATTTAAGTGTAAAGGAAACAGAATAGTTTACAAGAACCTGTTTGATAAAACTGGTATTGCTTGTCATCATGAAACAGAAGAGTCAATCAATATTTTATCTTCGACTTTAGTGGATCCATTTGCTCACAGCGAAAGCGAATAAAAATTTGAAAAAAATATCATACAATAAACAGTTGCGGCAGTTTTATTAATCATTAATTGTGTTTAGCTATAGATTCATTCAAACCATTTGAATGGATTTGGGAAAGTCACATGTATATTTTATCGCTTCTCAGTACACTTTAACACGCATAATTTACTTGCTACATTAAACTCTTCTAGTAAACTTACAACAAATATTGATTAATTATTCAAAATTAGTTTTCAAAAAAACCAAACAAACAATATCCAAGTTGAACGCATGTTTTTCTGACCGTACAGCTGTGTATATAAATATTATTTTATTCTTTGCATGTACTATATACACTATATCTAGGGTTCGCAAATCCCAGCAATATTTCCGGAAAGCTATAGTTCTGTAGCTCAGCAGAAAACAACAGTCATCTATGAAGCACATTTTTTGCCTTCATGTTTCATTATTTATCGCAAATATATAGCATGGATGTATACGCTATGGCTGATGTAGCATTTCGTTGAGTGATGACACTTTCTAACGGTTGTGTATTTCGATTGCGAGTCGCAACAAACTGGCGCATTTATATATAAGGCCTGCCTATTATGGAAACAAATGTCGAAGATAGCTCATAATAGAGTTGTACTCGCGAGATAAAAATTATTTGAGAACAAAAGGGGCGATATTTACGTACATGTGTAATAATGTTATCTGTTAGTGAAAAAATCCCCCCAAAACAAAAGAAAAGGTTCTCTAATAGCAGAGACGTCGACGGGCGCATATGGATTTAAGTCACAGAATGAGATTGTACTTCGCTCATCAAATTGCGTTATTCAGTTTATTGCGAAAAAATTCGTCAGAAACTGGTTAGTGAACAAAACTATTATCTCTTACATTACCGTTCACAATGTACAATAAATGTATATGGAATATTGCATGAGTTGAACCGATTGTTTTTTCTCACAAAAAAAAAAGCGTTTGCTGCAAATTATTTAGAGATACACGAGCTGACACGCCGTGAAATCCATAAGACGTTTTACAGCATATGTCTTCAATCCCTTATTTGCTTACAAAAAATCTGAACTGAAAATCTTTGAAACACATATCGTAAAATGTGGTTTGTTTATATATGTAAAATTGTAAAATGGCGACTCGATTTGCACGTGATTTTTACAATCTGAGGTCGATCGATTAGCGTGTTTGAGAAAAAGTCAGTAGCAAGTAAAGTGTCAAATTCAGTAGTAAATATTGTCTGATGAATATTGAGGTTCCTGTAATAAAATTGATGTTCCTACAGACTGAGTGGGTTACAAAATAAGGTTCATGTAAATCACAGGTCAGTCCAAAATTAAACACATTTTTATCGTAAATTTCAAGTTTTTTGTATGTTTGTTTTTTGTATGTTTGAAAACACATGCACACTTGTAGAAGAAAGTGTGCCATTGATCGGTTGAAGTTCAATAAAATGTAATTTATGTAATATTTATCGTCAGTATCTGTTGTGAATTCTTTGGAATAAGCTACAACAAAATAAATATTCTGCCTCAACTAAAATTAAAGCGATTATTGTGAGATCTATTAGCAAATGATCGCAGTGATATAGATTATGCAGCCCTGATACAGAGTTTAACGTCACAACTGGCAGTTGGTGCATAAATTATCGATACCGCGTAAGCAGACAGGGTAACGGCCAATTTAAAATAAAACACAATTTCATAAATTATTTAAACATATGTACAAAATAATTAGCAGCTATAATGCTTAAAATATCTGATAAGATTAAAATTAGTTCTCATACTAAAATCGACACATAGATAAAACATTGCCTGTAACAGAGTTATCGTTCCTTATCCGCTAGGGTCCCTGTGAGAAATACTCTTCCGGTCAGGACGGTAGCAATAGACAGTGGCTAATTATAGCCACCGTCTAAAAAGGGAGGAGCAAAGCCGGAAAATTAATTTGTTTAAATTAGTTGTGTAGATTTTGCAAAAATAAAACTCCATATCTTACAAATATCATCTGCTTTCTAGATTTGTGACTATTCGCATATATTTACATTAACATTTAGCAACATTTGACAAAGAAAATGTGAAGATTGGGAACCTATTCAAAAATTTGGTACCACCCTTTCCTCTAAATTTTATATATAAAAAAAATACTTTGCTCTACATTCTTTGCTCTAATTCTCTGATTTAGAATAAGAGGGCAAAGGCGGGCTTTTTAATTTAAAATTCTTAATAGCAACTAAACAAATCTTTTTAATTGTTTAAAAAGAAAGTCTTTATAATACAAAAGCAAAATTAAGAATAATTGTTTTTTATTGGCCGATGCTAACCGGGGTACACGGGAGGCCTTGTAAATTCGAATTCATAATAATCGTGAGATTTTTTATGGGGTAAACCCGCGACCCACCTTAACGATGCTATTTTTTTTTTAAATTACCGCAACTGATTCCTAAGAACAGTGATGGATTCAAAATTAAATCCATATATAATGTATTCAAGATAATGGTATGATACTTACTGATCGGAGAAGGTTTTTGTGTATAAAGAGTTATTTGGTAGACCCACTGCATAATAGTTATTCGGAATTTCCTCCTCAGCTGTCATCAAGTCGCATTGATTTGATTTTCGAATGTCCATAAAAACTTTATCTCCAAAGAAAACATAGTTCTCCCGATACATTTTGTCGATGTGGACATTGGGATCCGGACTTAACACCTCTGGATCCGTCTCGTTAAATTTTTTGATCCCTGCCCACACAGCTTGTAGAGTATCCACTGTAGATGACTGCAATTATTTTTTAGAGTACTGTCTTCTTACAAATGATCAATTTATATTATTTCCTATACATTTGCATTAAGAATTTCTGTCTCGAGAGCAGTATTTTTCCTATAGTATTATTATTTTTTATTTAAAGAAACACATTTAACTCCAGTTAGGTAAGGACCTATACATTCTCTGGTTTTTCTCTGATATATCATATGAAAAAGGTATACATGTTCAAGGCGTGTTTGTAAACTAGTCTAAGTGCAAAATACACCATACTTTGACTGGCAAAAAAATCTGGTACAGTGTTAAAAAAAAATATATTCAAAATATCTTACATTAAACCAAGTCACATAGAAGGATGCACCAATTGTACCCCATTTATACTCTGACTGAGCAATCATCTCATCCAGAGAATTAAATGGCGGTTTATCTAATGGTACAGTTAGGAAAGCGATCAGGTTTCCACTGTACGTTCCAACCAGAACGATAGAAAACAACCAGAAAGCGCTGACAAAGGTACGGCCACTGGGGGATTTAGGAACACTTTCGCCTCCTTCAACAGAACAATGATGGTCATACACAATTTACTTGTGACTTCTCATAGTTTTAGTAGAGTAAGTATTTAAAGGGATCTAGGAATTCATACACATACATTAATCGCAGGAATAAAGTTTTGTTTAAGATTAAGACTCAAAATGAAGCAATATCATGGTTTAATGATGTCCTCGAATTAATCATAGTTACTCGTACATTTCATTCAACGATAGATATATTGTTTGAAATTTTATAAGAAACATCTACATTTTATCTATCGGATGATACAGTGAAACCGGTTATAGCGAACACGCTTATAATGAACTGACGCTTACAGCGCAGTGATTTATATTTACCAAGGCTAAATTACATGTATTAAACGTGACGGATATAAATAATTACGTTTATAACAAAGTAAATTCAAACGTCACTGCCGTTTCATTTTAAGCGTGTTTTACTGCATATTGTCTCCACTGAACTTCTTAAGTTTATTTTTGTTCATAGTTTTTGGTTGCAGAGTACCTTGAGTCAGCAGAGCACCAAACATGTACCAAAAGGAGTGCTGGAAATCCTGTTGACCCTGTGTACCATGGACTTTGTAATATGCAGACAGTTGTTCTGTTATACAGAGAAAGAAGGTAGAAACTACCAGAACTACCGCCGTGCATACCATTACCTGTAATACATAAACGTTTACAGATATAAAGTTGAGGGTAAGTTCGATTTTTATTTGCAAATCAAAGAAATCTTTCTTGAACTAGACTTACGGCAATCATATTTGTGTGAGGCATTATACATGTAACACCTATGTTAACAATTCTAGACATCAAAAGAAGTAAAAAAATGGAAATAGTTCTGAGCTGAATAGTGTCTATGTCATTGATATTTACCTCCCATCGTAGTGGTTTCGCAAGAATGAAGAGTTTCTTTTCATTAGGGTCAGGTTTTTTCATCAGAAGGGTAGAAGTATCGTAATAGTACGGAATAGTGAAGTCCATCACCATTTCTCTGTCAGGGCGAACAGAGGTAGTAGCTACCATTAAATCAACTTCCTGTTTAGGATTCAAATCATATGTAGAGTACATATTGTAACTGCAAGGTTTCATAATAAGTCAATGTGGCTTTTTAGATTGAAACACCAATCGAAAATGTTGAGAACTGAACTTTCGGATCGAGAAAACAGACCTCATTTACTTTTTTTAGTATGCGCTTATGTTAGTAATTCGCTTTTCTTATCTGTGAAATTGTATATAATAAATTTGTATATTTTTACGCATGTCCTACAATTCTTTTGCTTTTTTTATTGTAATTAATGATCACGTATGATATTTATATAAAATTTCCTATTCTGAAACAATTTCTATCAAAAATAGTTAATAAATGCGGTTTGGTGGACCACTTTGTAGATTCTTTTAAACATCCGAACAAAAATGTGTTTCATAAGATTCTTCAATGCGCGAGTTATCAAACCAATACTTTACCAAAATGGAAGAAAACTAATTTCTTAATTCAGGTGTCATTTTGTTTGAAGAGACAGTGCAGTTGAAAACACATGTGTGTATAACTTCAGATTTACCTATTGTATCGTTAGGAAATAAAAAATAACAATAAATGATTGTAATAGTTGAAATACATGAAAATCCCTTTCACATACCTAATTAACGTAATTACAAGCTTCCGGAAATTCAAGGGCCGTACAAACCGGAATAATCTTATATCGTTTATTTGTTCCACGTGGACTTTGATTGACAGTAATTGACATGTGCTGAAAACTACAAGATCTTCGTCCCACGGTCATCATGGTAAACGAGGTTAAAGCGATTCTCTAAATTAAACACATCCTTACTTACTCGATAATTTATAAATGGTTTACCAATTTAGGTTCATTTTAAAATGAATAGACATGAATATGTCAAATAACCTCTCAAGGGGCCTCATTTATAAAAATAAATTTAGGTTGTAGCAATTCCTATGATAAACACGATAAATACGCGATTACAAAATAATGATTGTGGTTATTTTAAAAACTTTGAACAGTTATTACATATGAGAAGTAGAAAAGACATATTGTTATCAACAAACCTGTCCAGGAGATTCTTTGCGAGCCCCGCACGTGTTTTGTTTACAGTAAATACGCATGCGTAATAATATAGAAGGCTGAACCCCGAACACGTTGCGATGTAAATATGTGATAGGTTATACGTAATTATAAATTTTAATAAAATAATAATATTTATTGCATAGAGAACTTTGAAATTTTCTGAAAGTTTATACATTCATGAGTAGTACAAAAATACCGAACCCGATCGGAAAAAATTTTCAAGTCGGTTTTTTGATAAGATGCGCTGTACTGTCTCTTTATATTATTATAAAGTAGTAAATTTTATGGAAGATTATAAAAGTATGTAATGTTTGGCTTTCGTTGGCTACACTACCCGTCTTTCTAACTGCCCAACCATTCCACTCCATGACCCATTTTGCAGCAGTGTCCCGAATTCCCCATCTGGCACTTCTATCACAGTGTATCTACGTTGAAAGAAACGAAATGAACAGTTAAGTTCATAACATTTATTAAAAGATCGAAAACAATACCTTTAGATTAATATATCGGTGTTCTAAAAGTTACGGCTGACTACGAAATCTATGTGCACGCTTCTGAAAACTTGGCTGAAATTATTTGTTTTCTCTCTACGATATGCTATTCGGATAATTTACCATAAATCTAGTACCTGTACATGTAACTATAATATGTTTCATATTTGTATATGTGCAAATACTCACAACAGCCCCGATGGAACTTTGTTTTCTCTACAATATACTGTAGAAGCACATATTATCGTTGGGTTAATATTTCGTTGTTTTTAGATTAAATTGTAATGCGCAGTATATTCAGTTTGTAATGTGATATTTACAATACATATGTAGAAACCAGACACAACCTAATACTATTAAACAAGACCCCAAAAGCTGACTGCGGGTCTACTAAGGGTCTGGTTGGGGTTCACTTTTAAAGAATTGAATCTGCTCTGGGTCTGCTTTGGATTTATAAGAGGTCAGCACTTGAGGTGTGCTTTTTGCGCTAAAGTGTGAAGCAGACCCGTCCTTTTTTTCTACCGCCTTTAAGCCCGACACTTGTGTATTTTAGTTACACATTTAGGGACAAATTCTAGTAGCAAAATAAGAGTTGCCTTATGAAATTGGGGTCTGCATTTTAATTCTGTTTTGGGTCTGCTCTGTGTCAGCCTGACGTCTGCTTGGGGTCTGCTCTGAATCCTACATAACAGACCCGATGCAGACCCTGAGCCGACACAGAAAATACACCCGGGGTATCATTGGTTTTGAATGCACTTACGTAAAGTTGAGTGCTTTTGCTAACTCTCGAAGAAGATCCATACAGTATCCGAAATATTTCACAGTCGTTCCATTCTTAATAAATCTTTCCGTGAACGGTGGCCACTTGGAAAACCAGAAACTTTTAACAGTTAAGTTAATGTTTGATATTAGTACAAGATAACAGAATATAAATATACACATTTATGACCAAATGCCGGAAATTTTAAGTTTTATTTTATTTATTATGATATTTCAATGAACATATCGTACCCTGTCTTAAACTCATAACAAACAAACATGATAACGAGAGAAATACAATCTTCTGTATACTTTTCGATTGTGAATTACAATTTTTGTTTATCTGATTGCGTTTCACAGACCAAGTTTCCTTTTTTGTTAAAGAAATATCTATAGAATTTAATTGAAAAGAATGTTTGTCTGGTTTTAAGTTAAAGCAAGGATACTATGTCATGTATTAATTGAGATATTTTCAATAAGTGAGCTTCCCTTAAGGAAAAAGATAAAATAAGAAAACCTGTACTGCATGCTAGTATATTTTTCGTCTGGCTGCAGGTAATTCACCAGAACAGTTACTTTCAAAAGCCTTAATTACGGTTACTTGAATTTAATTGATCTATATTACCTACCCAGATTGTTGTGACAAACAAGTGTCGGCGATTGAATCCAAAATAGGAATTAGGAAAAAACGAGGAATACGTTAGTAGTCCATTTGAATCAACACAGCCAATTGGTTCGAATTGTCGATAAAGATTGCACCGAGGCGAACAGTCTAATTTTGTTTTCCACATCAATGTGTATAAGAAGAAAATGTTGGCATCGCTTTTTCTTGTAGTACAGTTCTACAATCAATTTTGAAGTTTCTGTAAATTTTTATTGTTCTTGAGGATGTATGACACAGGTGACAATAGGCACTGCATATCGACTAATTACAAGATAAAAGAAAAGGAACAATATCCGAATTGTATTACTGCAATTCGAAATATCATCTGTCGTGTTTTACAAATATTTAAGCCCACTGACGTCAATTTCTATATTTGTTATTTCTTCGAAAAACAGTTCTTTTAATCCTTTTGTAGGATTGTACAATACTATTATCAAACTAGACACGATTTAGTTGCGAGCAACGAGTAGGCCTTCCTTACGATTGTAGACGGTAAAAAAGGACTTTGACGAAAAAATTGTCGTTTTTAAACAAAATCTGAAAAACAATTTGTTGAGTCATCTTTTGGGGATACAAACTCTTTTTTAATCAAAGAATTGAGGTATAAAAAAGGGATTTATGAGTATTTTTGTCCCCAATTTTCAGTGTCAGTCCATTTTCTTAAAGTTGAATGAAAATTCTTGCCATTTCAAACATATTTAGTTCAACATACATTGAATGTTTAAAAATTATGTATCGTTCTCGAGATATCTGCAAAAGAGCGATATAGAAACCAACCCTATAACTCCGTTTAGGGACCTTTTAGGAAAAATAGTGTTGCATATTGTGAAGCACATGATCTTGAGTATCTTTTCTTTAATACTGCTTTTCAATTTTTTTTCTCCATTTTGAGATATTGAAAATCATAATTTTGGATTTCAGGCCCCTTAAAACCCCTTAATTACGTATAAAAGGAACAAACAATTGTACTATACACTTAAAAAACATCAAAATAATTCATTGTAAAACGTTATTATAAGTATACATAAAAGATATCTCGGTCCATTTTTAAAAGGGTAATTAAAACCGCTTTTTTTTCTTTTGTCAAATGGAAGCTCTTATTTGTTACACATGTTTTAACAAAATACGTTCGCGAAAAAAGATATTAAAAGACAATCAGGAAAAATCTCGACCTTTTTCGAGCCTTGATTTATTTACCTCAGGTGGGCGTCGGCTCCATTGGTCAAAGAATGATGTAAATACACATATCAAAATTAAATCATTTGTCTTCAATTCTGGATCTAATTACTTCAAATCAATATCTTTAATTATAAAGTAGAAAAAAATCTGATAAGCTGATTCTCTGAAAATTAGTAAAGCATCGATATATCAAAAACTGAAATGACGTCATCAATACAAACAATATTCTAATAAGGTTAAAAGACATTTAACATTTTACATTTTAGTTCTGACAGGTTATTTAAATCGCTTGAGCTATTTTTTTTTAACCTTTTAAGAGGACTAGATTGTTGTGGCCAGTTGTATGTTAATGTCCTTAAATACCAGCGCTATTTACATTTAATAAGGTACATGTACTAGTATATGAAAAAGGAAATTTTCAAAGCTAAAATATATGAAACATTTACTTACTAAGTAGAATATAATGGCTGACAAATTTATATTCAAAATTTCAAGTAAGATATAATGGTTAATTTGTTGACGACCCTGAGCCTCTATAATTAAGGAATTAGAATAAGCAAACCTTAGGCTATCTGATAAGATGAACATAAATTCAATGACATAATTAACATATTGGTGTCATCGACATTCACAAGTTTAGAACTCTATGAAAAAGGTTGCTAGCAACTCCGACTGAATCAGGCTTCGTTATTCTGATAAGATTTGTTTATTGGCGTTAGTTTGATAACCCTAATGCATAAAAAATTATATACCTTAACAATGACCACTTCAAACTGTAATACATATATACCTTAACATTGACCACAGGTTCAAATTCCTTTTCAATAAGATTCAGCAAAATGACGTTGTCAAGGATGGAATTGTTGGTCCCTATGTCATCATCAAAGTCTGGAGACGTGGTAACAACGAACCACGAAGAATGGTCTCTTAGCTCAGTAAAACGAAAGTTTCCTTTGGATTGGTCGAAAGCACTCGCCTAAAATTATTTCAACGTTATGCAAAAAAAATCTACAAGGTCACCAGATTTAAAGATAAAATAATAAATCATATCAAAATTTTCTACATGATTTAAAAATTGATGAGAGAGAGAGAGAGAGAGAGAGAGAGAGAGAGAGAGAGAGAGAGAGAGAGAGAGATAATTCATTACATTGTTTATCATTTTTAAGCAGTTGCGCTTTCATTTACAAACCAGAAAAAAAATCATTAATGATTTAAGGTAATGACAACTTGACAAAAAACTATAAGTGTGAATATTCCTACTCTCAGGTCGGTATATCTTTACAATCCCCCTTATCCTTAGAGCATTTACCTTGCGGATATAATGTCCAATTTTACATAAAGTAATTATGATACTGTTGCAAAGATTGAGCAGCAATGATCAGTAAATTATTTATATTCCCCTGCCAATAATCTATAACTGTTTACGTTTTGAACAAAAGAAAACCATTAGTTTACAGCGAAGATGCGTTTGTTTCATTCTGTATTTTATGTCTCTCTGATGCAAGTTTATGTTTTACATACTTTAAGTCACAAGTAAAAAGAATTATAAAGGAGCTTAAGTTTAATTCAAATATATACACTAAACACGCACATAACGGAAAATACATCTTGTTGTTTCTTCTCCAAACATACAAAAGCAAACTACTGATTAATCACTGCTATTTCGTTTCACCATTTGAACCACGGGGCGTTTATCACCAAAATTCCTTTTTTAAAAACAATAAACTTTTGAATAGAACTAAAAACTTCTAATTTCTTTGTACTACACTTTTCAGTGAAATTATCCAGCGTATAAACAGAAGTTAGACCTGTATTTTTATAAAAAAAATAGTCTGAACATGAGCCATCAGCCAATTAATCAACAGTTAAAACAACTAACCCCATACGTATTTCTATACAATTAAGCCTTCATTTAATGTTGTATTGGTCGTAAATTTGTTTTTATAAAACAATGTGATGTCTCAGTTTACCAGTTTCAGAATCCTTCTTGTATTATTTGGGCTACAGAAAATGGTAAAGTTGATGTGATGTTCAGCCAATTCAAGATATAGCCCTTTCAGAAGCATCAACAAACTGTCCTCATCAGTAATGTCGTCAACATTGTAAAGTTTTTGTACAAAATAATCTTGGTTAATTCGCTCAGTGAATAAATCAACAAGAATAGCTTTGAAAGAAATTTGGACGAGTAAGTAAAACATGACTGTTACTGTCTTAAGGCGAGTAAAATACAAACGATCAATAAAATAGATTTAAAAAAGAATACACTGATTAAATAAAAACACAATGGCTTTGAAAACATGAAGATTAATTTTCCAATAAAGCTTAAAGACGAATATTAATCATTTATTTACCAATGGTTCAATAAAATTCATCAGCTGCAGTGCGAATTTTCGTACCATACAGATTGTCGAAGAAAATGACGGACAAACGCAGCCTTAGTTCCTTGAAGATTGCAATTGACATGGAAGCGACCTTTTGAAGTTGAAATTGACGTCTGCTTTCTTTTACGATCCGGCGACCATCGCTGATTACATCTAATGCTGTGGCTTCGGGATTGTTTACAGAGGGCCAACAGTTCCTTGCCTGTTCGGTAATTATTGTTTTGCTGGTGAAATATCCAGCGATGTCTTGGATAAATGTCGGGATGTTTGAGGGAAAAAAGATAAAATAGTAGTCCTTTTTGCTCATCTCATGAACTATGAAAGAGATATAAAACAGTGAATTCAGATTTATTGTCAAATAAATGGAGGAAAAAGAAGATCAAATCTAATATGTTGATAATATTTTGATAGATAAATTAAAAAAAGACAGACATTTATACATAAATGTATACACAAATACACACTAAAAAAGAGCATTTATATGTAAAAATTTAATATTACTTTAAATGTTCACAAATATATTATCCTAAGATCAAATACAATATATATTACCTTTCTGTAGAACAAGATATGGTTCAGAAAAGTCCACAAAATAGATTATGCATCTGTTGTTTTGTATTTCATCAAGGTTTCATTCTTGTAATTTACTGTAAACTATACCTGTACAAAAATGTTTTCATGGTGGTTAAGTTTACCTCATTATTTTCCTCATTTGAAAAAGGGCCAACCCCTGTACGTTTAGTATAATTATAAAGTCATTGACAAGGGGATAGAACATCTATTGAAAAAATTGAGAAATAAATAAATATGTGAACAGCAATATGATAGAAGACGTGGTTAGATTAGCAGTTTTGTAAATGAATATGAATTATTTATTTGAACCCGTGACAGCTATTTATTTCATCATATTTCATCATAGAGGCATTGCCTGTACCTGAATTAATTGCTTCAATTCTTTGTTGCATGATTTCAGAAGAAGAAAAATACCATTGAAAGAATTCCCTGTTCACAGCATGCAAGACTGGAGATGTTGATACACTGACGAATTTACTAGCTGTGGTGTCACAAAATGTTCCTACCCTGGAATCTCCAGAAAAGAAAGCAGACTCCATAGTTTTGGAGAACCAGGACATTTATCTTCAAAATCAGAATAACATAAACAACACGTGTAATAAACATAGCGAAGAAAGTGACCAAATTCCACAAGATGCCAATTTTAAGAGCAAAGAGGAAATATTATCTGATGAACTTTCTTTGATATCCTCAACAGTGCCAGAGACTGAGGTGCTGCTCAGTGATAATCTAGTTCAGAAAGATGCTTTGCAGAAGTCTCAAGGAAAAACATCTAGTCGACCCGGATCATTTAAGTCAGATGAACTCTTGTCCCCAGTTGATACCAACGACGTGCTCAATGAGCCCATAGGTGACAACAAGTACAGTCTGTTACACATTGCAGCTAAAGACAGACATAGGAAAGTCATTCAGTTACTTATGGAATGTGGTGCAAATCCAGCAACAAGATACTTGATGATTATTATTAAAAGGGAATTTACTTTTACATACATGTATTTAAGTCCCATGCAAAGACGTTGTGAGGGGTTTAATGTGTTGACACGTCCCTGAATCAGTCAGTCCTGTCTTTCTTGCAATGGGCAACTCCCCTTAAACTGCTGCATGGAAGTTTGTGAAACTTTGTGTACTGTAAATTCCTAATTGAACCCAAGGAATTCCTAACGGTGTAAAATCGTGAAAAACATGTCTCGCGAACTTTAAAAATCTCGCTTTTATTTTTTGGACAGATGTAAATTATTTGGAATCATGAAAAAACATTTTGCGATCGTTATTCTATATTCTCGTGATTTGATTTTATAATCGTTGATTTGCAGAATTAAGTTCTCGCATAAAATAAAGAATCTACAGTACATGTATGAAGGACTTTTTACCAAGACATTCCATTTCCATTATTTTTCCATTATTTTTCTGGACATTTAGGCCCTTTTGAAGGTAGAATTTTTAAGTGCAATTTTTACTAAACTGCTGCTCAAAATTTTTTAAAAGTGTGTAAACATTTAGGTTACAATGTGTAGATGTTGAGTTACCATGAAATTCTGATTACTTAATTTTTCTTGGAATTTTGGCCCTTTAGAGTCTCATATTATTATTTTTAAAAGTTTAATTTACTAGTTGTTTATTGATCAATGTTCCTTAAGATATAAAATCCAGGTTAAATGAAAAATTCATACATGGTGTAGAACATGTAGATTAAAATGTTTTGCAAACTTAAGCTTTGTATATTTCTTGTACATGTTAAACATGAAAAATGATGATAACATACTGTCAATCATGTAAAAAATCCATATGGGGAAGTATAAATTCAAAGCATAGCAACACAGACCTCTAAAAAATATAGCAGTTTGATCAGATGCTTATATAAGAGGAATTGGCATCTCCTGCCGACCGGTCACACCTGCCGTGTGCTCATTCTCAAGATCATGAAAAACAGAAGAAATCGTAGTCTTAATGAAACGTTGTACTTGCTTACAAGGTAATTGTAACGACCATAGAACTCGCATAAAGATGATTTTGATAAAGGTTCTTGATATTTATAAATGCATTATCAATCATTTAACTTTACAGCAAACAACCAATTTTTGTTTTGATAAAAAAACCTGTGTATATTTATTAGACTGAGCATTTTTTGCTTTCATGACTCTTTTTGACTTTATGATTGGCAGAGATAAGTTTGGCCAGACTCCATACAACTTTGCCAAGGATAAAGAGTCCAGAAATGAGTTCAGAAAATTCATGGGACAATATCCTGACCGATATGATTACAAAACAGCTCAGGTTGGTGGGAGAATTCAACACATTTAAAAGACCTCCTTTTGTTCATTTGACAGAAGAGAAAAGTCTGCAAATGTTAACAAGAAGCCCAGTTGCCACATCGCTCACCTGAGCAACAATTGCCTTAATTCTGATCAAATTAGCATTACAGTATCAAAATATCTTGACACTAAGTACAGTACATCTTGCTAGAAAAAATTGAAAATCTGCCAATTTTTATCCACCTCTTTTTTTTCGGTAAATACCAAGCCCCTTTTGTTGTTGTACATGTAAGAAGGTCTTTCTTTATTCCTATATACCCCCCCCCCTTTCGTGGCCCCACTTTTCTCTAGGGAATCATGGTTTCATCAAACTTAAATCTGCATAACCTGTGCTTTCACACTAAGTACCAAGTTATGGACCGAAAACTTTCCCAGA
The DNA here is from genome assembly GCF_963853765.1 of Magallana gigas. Classification (NCBI taxonomy): domain Eukaryota; kingdom Metazoa; phylum Mollusca; class Bivalvia; order Ostreida; family Ostreidae; genus Magallana; species Magallana gigas. The sequence goes on from NC_088862.1 coordinate 10,874,873, forward strand.
ATATTTTTGAAGATTTTCTCTTTATATTCCTATGTCAAAATTCAAACCGTCATCACGGCCCCACCCTATCACTAGGGACTGTGATTTTGCAAACTTGAATTTACACTACCTGAGGATGCCTCTACACAAGTTTAAGCTTTTTTGGCCAAATAGTCTTTAAAAAGAAGATTTTTAAAGATTTTCCCTATATATTCCTATGTAAAAATTTATCCTCCATTGTGGCCTCACCATACCCCTGGACTATTATTTAAACAAACTTAAATCTATACGATCTGGGGATGCTTCCACTCAAATTTGGGCTTTCCTGGCCTAATAGTTTTGAGAAGAAGATTTTTAAAGATGTTCTCTATATATAAAAATTTATCCCCCATTGTGGCCCCACCCTACCCCCAGGGACCATGATTTGAACAAACTTGAATCTACATTATCTGAGGATGGTTACACGCCAATTTGAGCTTTCTTGGCCAAATAATTTTTAAAAGAAATTTTTAAAAAGATTTTATCTATATATTCCTGTATAAAAATTTATCCTCTAATTGTGGCCCCACCCTACCCCCTGGGACCATGATTTGAACAAACTTGAATCTACACTACCAGAGGATGCTTCCATTTTAATTTGAGCTTTTCTGGCCTAATAGTTTTTGAGAAGAAGATTTTTAAAAATTTTCTTTATATATTCCTATGTAAAAATCCATTCCCTCATTGTGGCCCCACCATACCACCAGGGACAAACTTGAATCTACAATACCTGAGGATGCTTCCACTTTAATTTGAGCTTTTCTGGCCTAATAGTTTTTGAGAAGAAGATTTTAAAAGATTTTCTATATATATTCCTATGTAAAACTTTATCCCCCAATTGTGGCCCCACCCTACCCCGGGGACCATGATTTGAACAAACTTGAATCTACACTATCTGAGGATGCTCCCATTTTAATTTGAGCTTTTCTGGCCTGATAGTTTTTGAGAAGAAGATTTTTAAAGATTTTCTATATATATTCTTATGTAAAACTTGATCCCCCAATTGTGGCCCCTCCTTACCCCCGGGGACCATGATTTGAATAAACTTGAATCTACACTACCTGGGGATGCTTCCACACAAGTTTAAGCTTTTCAGGCCAAATAGTTTTTGAGAAGATTTTTAAAAAATACCAACAAATTTTCAATAATTCTCAATTATCTCCCCTTTAAAGATCTTCATTTGAAGATACCTGAATCCCCTTCACCTAGTGGTGCTTTGTGCCAAATTTTGTTGAAATCTGCCCAGTGGTTCTCGAGAGGAAGATGAAAATGTGAAAAGTTTACAACGACGACGACAACGACGACTACGACGACAAATTGTGATCAATTAATTGGCTCAAGTGAGCTAAAAACCAAAAGTTCAAGCAAAACTCAAATATTTTGTGTTCATCCTATTGACATACATGTATTGATGATAAAGTGTACATGCAGTACAAAATTCATGCAAACATTAAGAATTGATTAAGAATAATTTAGACTGTTTCTCTTATATGGCTAAAACTTCTGTGTGCATACAATGTACTTGTATATTTGAAAAAAATTGATTGAAGCATTTGAGGATTTATAATTTTGATAAATCATGTTTTAATTCAAATACATTGTATATTTTTGTCAGATCCCTAGCGCACTGACAAATGATATGGAACTAGAAAGAAAACAGAAGGCAGCAGAAAAGAAAAGACAACAGAAAAAAAGCCAAACAGGACAGGTTAAAAGTAAGTTAAAGTAAGGAAAGGAAGAATTATAAGAAATGAGTGCATTTCACTTTGAATAGTAGAGATTTAATGTAACTAGTTGTCCTATTTTAATTTTATTTGTTTTAACCTGATTTTGACAAAGCACAACCATGCTGGGCTTTTAATCATACATTTTATTCCCAAAGAAAATTTACAAAGAATTTTTTTTTGTTTTCTAAAATAATTTTTTCAGACAATAAAGCTTTTTTTTTTTTTATAGTTTTGAATTTTCATTGATTAACAAAATTTTGATGGCATATAAATACTAGTATGTTAAAACCACTTCATGATTATTCAAGAAAACATGTTTATGAATTTTAAAGGAGAGAAGAGAAGAAGATGCTGTGAAAGAAGCTGAAGAAAAAGAGAAGAAAAGATTTCTTGTTCTGTCTGACAGGGAAAAGGTCAAAAGATGTTTTGATAAATAGCTCTGTGGAGAGAGAGAGAGAGAGAGAGAGAGAGAGAGAGAGAGAGAGAGAGAGAGAGAGAGAGAGAGAGTATGAAATTTTTAATGTAAGTTGTTATCATCAAAAGTGAAGAGAATAAAGTTTTGGCTGCCATTCAATTCATTAGACATTGATGTACATGGGGGGGGGGGGGAACATTAAAAGATTTGTTTAAAATACCACATTTATTCTAGCGATAAAATCTTGTGTGTTCGTGTCCCTTATATCCCCATTCTGGACAGATCAAAGCTAATGATAGGCTGGAAGTTACAACTCAATTCAAAAGCATTCAACTTTGAAAATGATATTTAAAGGTATTGATTATAGAAGTTAAATAGGTACCAAGAAGTGTATGTCACAACATGTTTTGGCTATTGCCTAAAAATCTCATGATGGCCTTGATAGTTAAAGCGTATGTAACTTAGAATGTTTAATATTATTGCAAAAATTGTCTTGGATGACTTACTGATAAAACAAAATCACCAGTTTTCTTTATTGGTTTTGAAATAACCATGTCAAGTTAAAATATAGAACCATGCATTCCCCCAGTAGGACAACAGAGAGATTAACATCTTTCTGTTGCACAATTTTTTTCTATTCTTTAGTTGAACCTTCTGCCAGTGCCTTTAATCAGTTAATCAACTATGACGAAATTCTACTATTGATCTTTTTCAGAGGGCATTAGCGGCAGAGAAAAGATTGTTAAAAAACTTAGAGGAGACTGGACAGAATACACCAGTAATGAGGTAACATTGATTTCAGTCAAAAAAGTAAAACAGTAACATGGTTACAGTAGACTCACCAATGGAAAACTGAAGACAGTTTCATTTCTTATTCCTTTGAGACTGAACAAAAAATGTATGTTATAATTTTTTTTTTGAAAAAAGGGGGCTAATTCTTATTTTTACATTTTTTGCATTAAAATGGATTTAATTTAAAAGAAACGATGCCTCATTTGAAAGGGAGGTTCTGTTCTTGATATGCCCTGGTACGATAAAGAACTGTCACTGCTACAAAGCCTTAAGGGCCAAAGTGTAGGTCTAGATTTCAAGTTGTTTGCTGGGTATTTATGATGTTTGATCATGAGTTATAGAATCTGAAGGGTTTTTAAAGAAATAAATCATTAATTTAAAGGTGAAGATTACACCTCTTGGCTATTTTTGGTAGTTACATGTTGAGTAACCATAGCGCATCCAGACCAAATATGTCATTTGAATTTTTCAAATCATGTCCTGGTTTTAAACAAACGGTTTATTTAATTGGTTTTAATTATAGATCACATCTGAACGTCAAGTAAAATTCATCTGCAGTGTACTACTTGGTAGATTTTTGTTGACAAATTTAGGAAATAGATATTATGAAGATATAATGAAGCCACTGTAATGGAAAAAGAAATGCACTAATGCCATTTCTTATTTTATTGAAATAAAGCGACAAAAGAACCTCAAAAATATCTCATAAAAATGCACTCAATGTTTTTTTTTAATTTTATTTTAGTACTACATCAAAGGAACCTATTTTTAAAAACAGTCATAAAAATGCACATTTTATCATCTCATTCTCTTTTTATAAAGAGTAAAGAATCATGCCAAGTACAGATGTATGAATTCACGAAAATCAAAAACAAAATTATACATTTTACAATTTTAAATTCACTCATGTCAACACATTTTTGTGGTCAGCACTCGTCATCATCCTTTACAAGAACAGTAACTATGTATGTAGAATGAATCGAATTCCAATGGAGGGTATGATCTAAATGTTTCGTCCACAACTAGAATATTGAGCAATGCAAATTCTTGTCGACAGGTTTGGCAGTTTCCCCCGGATCTAAAAATAGAAATATTCAATCAGTATTGAAGAAAAAAATCTAAAAAATTTGAAAACAGCTATTGTGAAATCTCAAAACCAACAAAAGTCATCTCACTGTATAAATGTTTGAAACCCAAAATGTTTTTTAATTGAACGACAGGTTTTAAAAGATTCTGATTAATAGACATAGAACAAATAATAACGAAGTGTCTATAATGTATTGATGAACTAGATGATATTCCGCGCAAGCGAGGGATTTGAGACTTTATACATTACAATGGTACAATGCTTGATATGCAGAACCATCTGTTTTGTTTCTTTTTGTATATACTGTGACCAAATTTTTCTTAGTTTCTTTCTTAACGTATTCTTTAAAGTTGAAATTAAAAACAGCAGGGCTGGATATTTAGAGGTGCGGGCAGGGATGAAAATTCTAAACTGATCAACATGATAGATGTATATACATGTACCTGGCCTTAATTCTTTTTATTGCTTTTGACTGGAGAAATAGCAAACTTTAAAATTTAATATTGAACCAGTGAGTGGGTATTTTGATTAATTGCGTCGAATCTCTAAATTTTGTTCTTAAGGTCAAATACCTCAGACTATTATTTTTGTCACTGCTCAAATAAGAATTTCAGATAAAAGATTGTTTTGAAGAAAGAAAAAAACCAAAACATTTTGCCCCCCTTCCAAATTCCCTGTTTTATGCATATATAGACGTAGAACACGATATGATCAATGTTTACAAATTAATGAATGATGTTTACTACCAATCTGTTGTATTAAAAACAGTATTTTTAAGAAGAACAAAAAACCCCGCTAGTGTTACTGTGCATATTTATTTGCATATTTTAGATCAGAGTTGTCAGATATAAGGTATTTGCTCAATGGTTAACTCGCCCTTCACTTTCTGCCGTGGCGTTAATTAGTCTTACTGCGTTCCTCGGCACCCGTACTGGAAAGTTCTTTCCATGAAAACTTAAATCGTATCAAATTAATCCATTTTATTTATTAAAGTTTTATTTTATTAACAATAGATTGCCGATCAAAGTTATCAGCCTGACGTCATGCATGACGATGTCCTATCAACCCGCGTCCTCGATAACCTCGTTCTGGAAATGTCTATGTGATTTTCTCACCAGATGTCGTGCTTCGCAAGCGTCTATCCATCAAAACTAAAATTGCGCATTCAAGATCTTAATTTTAATGTATACCCTAAGTAAGTCTCCAGTACAAATATTCACTCTTTTAGTGATCATTCAATAATATTTCACTGCAAGCATAATTATATTTTGATGCAAACTCCAACTGACTTGGATCCTCAATATTGATAGATGTTATATGCTCAACCAAAAATCATCGGTATACTAGTATTATAAAATTTACTAATGATGTTTAAGATATATTTCCTGTGGATTTTGTGGTGAGATTTAATATTTCATAACTTGCTCCTACATGTATCTTCTATCCCGAAGACATGGGAATGTGGTAAAAGAGCTCATGCAAACAAATACATATAATGAAAAATAAAGAGAAAACAAAACTATCTGACTTTGCATAAATATTTTTTTAAAATTACAAATTAACCATACCCGTTTTGTTTATTAATACCTACCTCATTGGTATATCCAACGAAAAATTATTAACAATTTTATATTAAAATTCCATATCATTAAGACTGTTAAGACTGTTGAACATGTCCAAGTTTTTTAGCATGCTCTAGAACAAGTCATATAAAGGTATCACGTATGACCAAGAATGCTTAAAAACAAGAACTATAAGAAAGACATTTTGTTTTATTACATGTGCTAGAACATGCTTTTAGTTGAGGTCTTACATGAATCATTATGTAAATCGGTGTAAGAAAAAAAATATTGAATGGTGACTGAAAATATATACTTTGAATTAATTTTTTTTTATTTCAAATTGCTTGCAATTTTTTTCAAACTGCAACTGAGTTTTTCAAAATATAACGTTACTGTACTAACAAAAATATAGCTAATGTTAATTGCAGTATGATTAGTCTTCATTTATTTATTTTTTTTTTGCTGATGTTTTTTTCAAGTTTTTTAAGATGTATTGAAAGAAATCGACGATGACGAACATGTTTTTACTGCAAAATAACTGCCTTAAATCGATTATTTGACAAAAAGAAATGGGCTATATTTGAAGTTTATATTAAAAAAAAAAATAGGTCCATACCAGTTTTATTTAAAAAAAAATTAAAATAGGCTATTATATGAAAAGAAATTTATTTTTGTAGGTAATAATTTTTGACATGCTCCTCCTCCATGAAAACTTTTAAGTTTTAATGGGATTGAAAAAGAACATAAAAAGTGTATTATTTGTGAAAGCTAAAACACGGCATTTTAAGGTGCTGGTATTTATGTTACCGTCGCAAATATTTTTCCTTAATTGAAATTCTGAAGGGCATACACATTTATTTTTTTTTACGAACTTTCAAATAAGAAAAGTTATGATTATGACGCTTAAATGTTATATGATTCTCTTGAACATAAACAACAGAAATTGCGATGTTAAAAAAGTTAAAGAGATAAGAATTTGATTAATTCAGTTATTAACGAGTATATTTTCTGACAAGTTCTTCGAACTTTGTAACATCACTCTTTATATTTTAGAATTTCTACTCACTGGCATAATCCTCTAGGTATGAACTGGTACATGGGGTCTGGCTTCATATCGGGAAAGTGAACAATGATTCGTCTTGTCCCGTTGGTGTTTGTCAGATATTCGGGACACATTGCAGAAATTGACCTGTATATGAAAATACATTTGACGATAAGTTTCTGCAGATTGATCGAGTTATTCCGTCTTTAATATACATGTATAGATATACAAATCATGAAAAAAACACGTTTTGAGGAATATTAATTTTTTTTTTTTTTGGGGGGGGGATTTCAATGTTGACTATAAGAATGATATTTTAAAGACTTTTCAAAAGAACTTCAATAAAGGTACAATACCGGTACAATGTAAAACTACATGTAAGTACTATGTGTGCTTTGAGAAATACATAAGTGCACTTACGTCGGACAACAAACATCCCCGTCGGTTAAACTCGAACGGCCACATCTCTTTTGTTTCCAAGACTTTGGCTTCCTTAATGACGCTTTATATCCCTAATATATTTGACATCTTCTCTCTGAGTACTTTTTCGTTTTTATCAGATTTATCTTTATTTCTTCTTTTGTGAAGAATAAACCTATGTGAAATACATGTTTAAAGAGTATTATTTATTTACTCTTATCCACAAGGATGATTTTTTAGAATTATAGTTTTTTATTTATTTTTTTTTTTTGTTAAGAAAGAAGTCTTTTCACATGCGTTATAAGACATATCAGACATACTTCTGAGAAAAAGAAATTTATGTTTTTACATTGTCAAACATATCATATATCCAAATGATGGTATCAGTTTAATCAAATTTGATTATCTAGTTTTTACATCAAGGTTAGGTCAAGGTCTCTACCTTCTTTCTGTACGTAAAGGGTGATAAAAAGTAACAGTATTTATCTGCAAATATGTAATCATCTGTTTAAAACATAAGGTTTTTATTCTTCAATGAAATGATGGAATAACAGAATGTCTAGCAGCTTATACTACTAAATTGAATTAGCCCTCATTTTCTATAATTTTAAAGGTATTTTGATTTTTTCTCCTAAGCCTACAATTGTAATTTTTTCTATTTTTTTTTTTTTTACATATTATGAAGATTCCACATAAAGATATAAATTGACAAAAAAAACCTTTAGTAAGAGAAAAAATCTGATTTTAGTCATTTTTTTCTACACAAATCTATTAATAGTATATACCCTTAAAAAGCTCATGAAGATGAAATTTTTTTAGACAAAGTATGTTTTAAAAATCATTAGTTCACATAAGTTTACAAAAAAATCCAAAATTAATAGTTTTGTTTTTTTTTCTTTCAATAAAATAATGAATCCACAGCAATTTTGAATTGAAAAAAGTGATATTTTCCTGACCCAAATTTTTGCTAAAACAAATCCTTGTAAAATTCTATACTTTGAGTATAAGACTCTTTCCTTAAGTTTAATGTTTTCTTTTAAATGCATCCGAACATAGGAAACGTCAAATTGATATAAAGTAGAATTCATTCATATCTACCTTACATTCATCGTCGCTTTACTTAGATAATAAAATACCCTTGCAAACTGACCTCTATACAAACTTTGAATCTTCTCGTACGGAACTCCAGCGCATTTTCCCGCCATGCAGAAAGGACTTATCTCATTTTTCGAGCCAGAGTTTTCTAATTGCTCCCCAATATGTTCAAGAGTGTTTTGCGAGCAAACTGTAGCGAAACAAAACAAAAACCCTATGCATGTTTCAGTCTTCATTTTGTCGTTGTAGAAATATTATTCTTCACCAAATGGTTGTTTCATGCAAACGATGTCGTTAAATCCAGCGCTCTTTTCTTTGCACGACTGTGATTGTGGCGTATTTATATGGAGGTCGTCATGCTAGGAAATACAAGCCCAAATCTGACCTCACTCTATCATGTCTGCGCAGGGCTAATGAAATTCGTACTTTGGTTTACTTATTTTTTGTTTTATTGAGCTACCAAGGTTTTTAAACTTGTACCAAGACGGTAGTTCCGGGTTCGAAAGGTGATATATCCTGTAACAAAATTGCTCAGGTGTTATCACTATCCTTAAAATCACCCAGGTGTAAATGTGGTTTTTTTTTAATGCCACCCCCGACATTAAACTTGCCGAAAAAGCCGGGTATTGTCTACATTGTTAATTTTTACGTCAAAGCCTTGAAATAGATGTTAATAATAACTTGATGGAAATTCTGATTTTTCTAACCAATCAGAATTTGAAAACATTTGTAGGAGTCGTATGACCGGTATGAAATTATTGCAGCATAAAATAAAAGGGATGAATGTTTACAAAAATATTGACAATAATCACCATGTTATGCCCTTGGTCTCTTTTCAACTTCAAATTTGCATGATTGACACCGGTTTTTGTTTTTGGTTTTTGAAGAATTAAGTTTGTCATCAACAGAAACAGAACTTTGCTGAAAGTTTGATTTGATCATATTTATTTTTACTACAAAGGTTTATCCAAATTTTTGGGAAAGCAGCATTTACACACTCACTTGTTTGGAATTATTGTTGTTCATATATATCTTGGATGAACCAAGCTCTGATTTAGCGATTCGGACGTTACTCAACATGGATTTATGTCTAATACGACAAATATGTTTCTAATTTTCATCAATTATATCTAATGCTCAAGCATATAATTTTTGTTGCTGTTGTTATACGGCATACAAGACAAAGAGTGATGTGAGTCATTGATTTTATATTTGACTTAAGACAAGTGTTTTAAGAATTTGAACTCCATGATTTAGAAATATTTTTACGTATAAACCTATAGATTATATTTAATATTTAGCCTTCCTTTAGAGAATCAGTATCCACACAAGAATACTTCTCTTACTGTTTAAAATATATCAATTACTTTTGTCATTTTTTAAAACGTGATTTCAAATAAATATAATGTGTTGACATGTATTGAATCGATCTTTTTAAATTTGTTTACTTTATGCCCTATTTGTGTATTTAGTAACACAATGAACATTAAATGGTCTATAAATTACACTTTTACTGCCTAAGAAAGCATCCACTTTACGACTTAAACTAGAACTTTAATTCTAATACGGTGTGCCTTATCGTTATTCTATACATTATACTAATAAATTATTTGATTATTTTCAGTCGGTGTTTCCAGTGTGGTTCAGACATGACGGGAAAGGTTCCTTTTGAATATTCGGATTTCAAATTCTGTTCCCCAAAGTGTTTAAAACAGCATCGAATGGTCAAAACATAAATTACAATTCAATATATAAGATCCTTATAGATTATTTTATTGAACATATTTATTTAAAAGAGAAATTTATAAATTAGTCGCAATATAAACCAATAAAATGTGACACATTTCCTGTTTCCTGAGTTTGTTTTGAAAGCAGGATGTCATGAGGGTTGTATTAGTGTTATCAACTTAATTCTCATCCTTTGAGTTCTGTCTCTGAATTATGTTGATTAATGAGATGGGAACTAGATATTCAAATTAACTGAACTTTATTCTGATCTTTGTCCACGCCAATCCAAATATCTGATCAAAGATCAATTAGTTGTTCCATAATTGGCCCATATAAAACCAAACAAAACGTAGCTGTTTGCTTAGAAACCAAACTACAGTGAATAAGGTTTTCTGTACAACATGTTTGGTTTGATTCTTGTTTTGTGCTTGTCGCATAATACGATGATGGCAGCATCTGATTCTTTGAATACGAGTATTCCTGAAAGGGCGACTCCACAAGGTGCAGATGCGACAGTCTTGCGACAATTGCTGAATCAAGAAACTTTGATAAGAATGTCCGTAGAGAAAAATGTTCATGTACTGATGAAGGATATGGTGTCACTTAAGGATTCCCTGTTATCTTTACAAAGCGAGATGGTGGGAATTAGGCAGATAGCGAAAGATGGAATAGCTGACTCCAAAGAAAAAATAGAAGGTTTGAAAAGTGAGTTACAAGGTTTGAAAGAAACCGAAGAAAACTTAGAAGAAAGGCTGGTGGAGCAAAACAAAACTGGTTTGAATTTGTTTGAGAAGTTGACGAAATTCAAGAATGAAATGAATGGTTTCCAAACTGATATTAAGACTAGCCTTGCTCAAAACAACAAGAACACGAGCGAAGTACTGTCAGACATAAAGGTGCAAGTTCGATTGTTGTCAACAAGTCTGATGGGGCTTGACCAGCGTGTAAAACAACTAGACCAGACCGTACCAACACGCTTAGAAGAAAATTACAAGATGGTTTCAAGTCAGATGTCCAACATCTCAGCAAATATACTAGGTAAATCATCTTTCATTTATAAGTGCAATGAAAAATAGGCTTTCATTTGTAGTGTCCCCAAATATTCATGGTTTATCGACTGTTGCGCGATCTTTTTTCTTTTTTTACAAACACGATATTGTAATTCTGTTTACATTGAATACACTTTAAATAAATATATGTACATTTAACAAAATATGTATCATTTTTCAGAGAAAACCAATGAATCCTTGCACAGTTTAAAATCTGAAATTGCAGAAACCAAGTATGATCAGCTCAAGTTATCGGCCGCCATCTTGTCCCTTGAATGGTTTCGGAACAACATCTCCAGTGGACTGATTGGTGGGTTTTTTTTAATAACATAGTATGCTTATTTTCAAAACATGAGTTTTAAGGTTTGTAAGTGAATCGCAATACAATTGTTATTTTATCAAAAATTCATACCAATATAATACATGTCTTTCTTGGTACATGAGGTGCTTGAAGGGAGGAATCATATGAAAAGTATATTTGCATTAATGTCCATATCTTAAAATGTCAAATATTCAACAGAGCACGTATGGAATGACACGTTTGTTTAATTTTTGCATGGAAATATAAATATGAAAATGTATTGTGCAAAATAGTTCATCGAGCTGGCTGTGTCTTATTTATTTTGGGGGAGTGGAGAGCAGAGGAAAAAACCCGAGACTTGCTTAATTAACGATAAGAATGAGTTTCCTTTTGTAAAATTGTCTTGGTAGTTTGTTTTTTAAAATCAGGAATAAAAAAGTATATTATAATGAACTAAGGTTAATAATATGTTTACTTAAATGCTTCTCCCAACAAATTACGGTTTTTTTTTCAGGTTTCGTAAGCAGTTCATTTGTAATGAAGTTTTAGTTTAAATGCCATTTTGTCTTTGTATTAGAAATATTATCAATTTTTCTATAACTTTTATACAAAAGATACGGAAATTATTAATAATCATGACTTTTACAGATTCTAAGGCTCCCATGGTCGTTGCTTTCACCGCTGGAGTAACAGAAAGTAAAAGTTATTGGAGCTCCGGAAACTTGATTTTTTCCACCATTATTTACAATGAAGGTGGGGCATATGATGCCTCGACCGGTGTCTTTACGTCACCGACAGACGGGATATTTGTTTTTTACGTCACAATCACCGCATACAGCTCAAATACTATTTCCGTTGACATAGTCAAAAACAGGTCTTCTTCTGTAAGAGCGCTTGCATATGGTGGGAGTTCCTACCAAACTGGAACAAACATGGCGGTTTTCAGTTTGGGACGTGGTGACAAAGTCTGGGTAAAACAGCATTCAGGACAAGGATTCTACACTGCTTCGACACCAATCACGTCGTTCACGGGTTTCATGATCTCTTGAGGTCATAATCTTATTATTTAAATAAAAGGAAAGGAGCCTTCATGTTTATGAAATATGAAAGATTAGTTCTTTAAAAAAGCTCTATACAAAAGCTTGGTTTCTATTTGTCAGACTTTCATTTTCAATGAAATAAAATAAATGTACAATTTTAACCCATGTCTACGATTTAAGAATATGTTCTATCTTAACATCCACTTTAATATGGCACTAAATTAAGCGTTCGTACGGAAGCCCATGGGCTTCCGTATACAGCTTACTCCACTTATATTAAAATCGCTTAATTTGAAATTCCGCTTATTTTGAAATAGAAATAAATCCCTAGTTTTTGCCTTTAATTTTCTTTGCATTGATATAACGGATATAATGAAATCGTTTATTTTGAAATATCGCTCATATTGAAGCCACTGATCGGTCCCCGTAGGCGATAATTAGTTGTTTTTATAACGGTTATATTGAAGTACTCCCTGGCGGCTGTCGTCACGGTTGGTGACAGTAATCATGCCTGACTGACCGGTTGAAATACAAACGTGTGAATTGATAAGTTCTCATCATGTTTGTTTTTATACTTCTATTAAAAAGTAAACTTTATTCACCGTTGAATTTTTTTTTTACATATACGGATGTATTGAGGCTAGACGCAATATGGAAACCCCCCGGAGAAGAAAAACATTATCTTCGGACACTAAATACGAACTAGTTATGGCTATTGATAAAAGGACAAAGCCTAAATTCGAAATAGCAAAGGGTGTTGAGATTATCGGGAGTACACTAACGATGATATACAAGCAGCGTTTAGCAGTACTGATTTGAATCGTTTGAGTCTGGTGATTTTTATCTAAAACGTAAAAGAATGCGATCGGAGATTATGATGATTTTTAAGATAGTGAACAAAATGAAACTTACAAAACTTACGGATATAATTTTAATCAAACTTTCAAGGACTAATGTTCCATGTAATCTGTTCATTGTAATAGATAAATGATGACCGAATAATGTGTTCGGGTTTGGTTTTCTATGCTTACATCAGGATTGAACTTTCAAAAATGGCGGCTTCACGTCAGTCAATTTCGCTTATATTGAAATACGGATATATTGAAATAATTTGCATGGTCCCCTGAATTTCAATATATCCGGAGTAGGCTATATATATATATATATATATATATATATATATATATATATATATATATATATATATATATATATATATATATATATATATATATATATATATATATATATCATACGTGTGGTGTATATTACCCGTGTGATAAACCTTTGCTATATCTAACGGGTGATGCTTTATCAAATACTTCCGGTCCGAACTATTTTTGACACAACCCCTCGCTTCAACAGATTTGCTAGTACTTTCAACATAACTATATCTACTACAAAAATAAATATAAAATTGATTTTGTCAAAGATTTAAATTACAAATATGAAGGAAAACACATAACTGCGCAGCACAGGCGTCGGAACTGGGGGGGGGGGGGGGCTCTTGTGAGTGGGGGGGGGGGGGGTAGCCCGCCCCCCCCCCACTTTTTTTTCAAAGTTATTCATAACCGTAACCACAAGACCTTTTTTTGTCAAGATTTTTGATAAGTTTAGACCACTTCCAACTTTCAATTTGCTTTGTGAAGTTTATAAAACTGCAAATTACGTTAACTATCAAGGAGTTCATTCTGACGACGCGATGAAAACAGAGCGCTCTGTTTGTGTTTATATACAAGAACTTACCGAAATAATGTTTCATAAGACTTTTATTTCACCACCAGTAAGCATCCTTACTCACTACTTTCAATTTCGAATCATAAGGCTAGCCTAGTGTTTGTTTTATTAAACATCAACAACTGTTCCTCGTTCGAGTCAATTCAAACTAACAAGCATTCGCAACAATGTATGTCAACAAACCTGATTATTCAAGCAGGGCTGTATCTATTAGCATACATATAACAAGAAGTCTTCAGTACTAATGTCATAAACTCCTCTTTTTTAAATCATGTGACACAAACAAATTTTATTATTTTTGACTTGTTGTAAGTAATGCCTAAATGGCATATAAAATTTAAGACAACAAAGTTTTAAGCGAGATAGTTCAAGTTTTTATTAAAATATAGATACACGTAGTATAATAATGGCGAAAAAGGGAAACTCGTAAATATATCTACCAGGTTATTTTAATTGTTCATCTTAAAAAAACATTTTTGTCACTAGGTGCAAATGTCCGAGAAGCCCCAGTCTTTATGAAAGGAATGTGTAGCACAAAATGAATGGATAAAAAGTCTCATATTTCGTTGATATGACTCGTCTTCAGTTTCATTGATTTATTCTCTCTAGATCTCCTATTGGATGGCGATTCGAGCATTACTTCACCCCCATTGTCGTGTACATGGTATACATCCGACATTTCGGGGTTTGTTGCAACAGTTCGTAAATGTATACATTTGTCTCGATTCAATTTATTGCAGCATTTGTTTGCAAAATAATAGAAGCCGAATTCGATAATCAAAACTAATAATCCTGCAACAATACCAACTCCCGTTAGATAAAAAGCCGCTTGAATGTCGATTAAGGAAATGGATTTCGATTGAAGACCAGAAGGTGCAAAACAAAAAATCGACTTCGGCCAGTGTTTTTCTTGAAAGGTGTGTAGAATGCCTCCTTCCTGTAGTGATATTATTCTGCAATTGACAACGTAATTATTTAATTCTGATTTGCATATACACAAACGTTCTCTATCCAACATAATGAAGACTGCATATCTCTTTTGAGTAGAAGCAGTATAATCAAGAATGTCCGTGCTTGCTATATGAAAAAAATCTGGAAAATTATTTTTTAAGGTTCAATATAACAATGTAAAAAACATTTAGAGGTCAGTATTTCTTTTATTGTAAAATACTGTTGTTTAATTCTTTTAAACCAAATTGAGTTCAGCTTTGCTTGCTAAATTATCTTTCATTTTAATGATTTTATTTCAATAATGAAAACATATTAATGAATGTGATACTAGTAAACTTCTAACGATGTGATTTTCCGGTTACATAATTATACAAACGAGTTTTCGAGGAGCATGTTGTAAAGTTGGTCCATAAAAGCAACTGACGTAATCATAGATTTTATATCTTGATATTTTTTAAAACTATGGTGGGTCGCGGGTTTGCTTTCGTCATCAAATTCTGTACTCAATTTTGACAACTCGATTGGCTGTTTTGTGCACATTTGTTTATGACGTCATAAAGAAGACATCTCAAGGTTTCCCGCTTGACATTTTCTAACGTCAAATGCTCTTAGTTATAATAAAGTAATTCGATTTAGGTCTATAGTGTAAATATTAAAGTAGTAATTCATACAAAGTTCTTAGTTTTCATATAAGAATCGTACGTTGGAAATGCAGATTGGAAGCAATATATCATAACTACGTAGATTATCAGCAAGAATTGGAGCGTTACTTTTTTACTCTATGTGAAATTGTACTCAAAAGCTAAGTTATGACAGTCATGTAGTCTCAAACGAGAGAGAGGGAGAGAGGGGGGGGGGTCTGTAAAATAGTTTTAGGTCCGTAATAATTCCTTCAAAAGAAAAAAATTACAAACATTAATAGAAAGTATATCGTAACTATTTTGAGCAATATCAAAGTACTGATAGTACTGTTAGACGGTGGCGCCGTTTGAAAGTGGCATATTACATGTATGATATTTAGTTATTAATGTTGTCGAAAATCCAAAGGCAGTATCCCATACATGTACTAATACTTAACGCTTACTCGCACAACTGGTCGTGAGTTTTCTACATGAATAATTCTGTGGAAATTATAGTTGTGATCACAATCCACACTTTACAAATGTTGTCGTCTCTCTTTATCGTCATCTTTTGGGGAAAACCCATAGATTTATCACAGTAGCCTTTGTAGTATAGAAGTTTGTATCTTTATGTTTGTAGCTATATCAGTTGACATTAAAACTCCGTTTTAGGTAATACATGTACTACATGTTTGTATTTTGATTGCCCCAGAATGACTCATTAAATATGTGGGTTGCCACCACATATTGAATGAATAATTAAAATCAAATCCAAAGCGATTTCATCACAATACGCCCAAATATTTGATTGTATAAAAAAGGGGATTTTTGGGTTGTTTTCCCTTTTGACATTTGGGTTGACCCCGTAAAGGGGAACAACTTTTGAAAAGTGTGGATTGGATATAATAAATGGATAAAATACTTATCAGGTTTTTACTGATTATTTGGTAGACATGTAGTATGCTTATTGTCCCTCTCGACAGCATTTTCCGTTAATTTCTTCACGGGGAAAAAAGTGCAGTTTTGTGAACCATTAACTTGCTTTTGTCTTCATAGTCAGTTGGTACATTTAAGTGTAAAGGAAACAGAATAGTTTACAAGAACCTGTTTGATAAAACTGGTATTGCTTGTCATCGTGAAACAGAAGAGTCAATCAATATTTTATCTTCGACTTTAGTGGATCCATTTGCTCACAGCGAAAGCGAATAAAAATTTGAAAAACAATATCATACAATAAACAGTCGCGGCAGTTTTATTAATCATTAATTGTATTTAGCTATAGATTCATTCAAACCATTTGAATGGATTTGGGAAAGTCACATGTATATTTTATCGCTTCTCATTTGTTCACAGCGAAAGTGAATAAAAATTTGTAAAACTAATATCATACAATAAACAGTCGCGGCAGTTTCATTAATCATTAAATGTATTTAGCTATAGATTCATTCAAATCATTTGAATGGATTTTGGAAAGTCAGATGTATATTTCATCGCTTCTCAGTACACTTTAACACGCATAATTTACTTGCTACATTAAACTCTTCTAGTAAACTTACAACAAATATTGATTAATTATTCAAAATTAGTTTTCAAAAAAAACCAAACAAACAAAATCCAAGTTGAACGCGTGTTTTTCTGACCGTACAGCTGTGTATATAAATATCATTTTATTCTTTGCATGTACTATATACACTATATCTAGGGTTCGCAAATCCCAGCAATATTTCCGGAAAGCTATAGTTCTGTAGCTCAGCAGAAAACAACAGTCATCTATGAAGCACATTTTTTGCCTTCATGTTTCATTATTTATCGCAAATATATAGCATGGATGTATACGCTATGGCTGATGTAGCATTTCGTTGAGTGATGACACTTTCTAACCGTTGTGTATTTCGATTGCGGGTCGCAACAAACTGGCGCATTTATATATAAGGCCTGCCTATTATGGAAACAAATGTCGAAGATAGCTCATAATAGAGTTGTACTCGCGAGACAAAAATTATTTGAGAAGAAAAGGGGCGATATTTACGTACATGTGTAATAATGTTATCTGTTAGTGAAAAAATCCCCCCAAAACCAAAGAAAAGGTTCTCTAATAGCAGAGACGTCGACGGGCGCATATGGATTTAAGTCACAGAATGAGATTGTACTTCGCTCATCAAATTGCGTTATTCAGTTTATTGCGAAAAAAATTCGTCAGAAACTGGTTAGTGAACAAAACTATTATCTCTTACATTACCGTTCACAATGTACAATAAATGTATATGGAATATTGCATGAGTTGAACCGATTGTTTTTTCTCACAAAAAAGAAAGCGTTTGCTGCAAATTATTAAGAGATACACGAGCTGACACGCCGTGAAATCCATAAGACGTTTTACAGCATATATCTTCAATCCCTTATTT
This sequence comes from Magallana gigas, assembly GCF_963853765.1. Classification (NCBI taxonomy): domain Eukaryota; kingdom Metazoa; phylum Mollusca; class Bivalvia; order Ostreida; family Ostreidae; genus Magallana; species Magallana gigas. Next base: position 10,892,862 of record NC_088862.1, read on the forward strand.
GCTTACAAAAAATCTGAACTGAAAATCTTTGAAACACATATCGTAAAATGTGGTTTGTTTATATATGTAAAATTGTAAAATGGCGACTCGATTTGCACGTGATTTTTACAATCCGAGGTCGATCGATTAGCGTGTTTGAGAAAAAGTCAGTAGCAAGTAAAGTGTCAAATTCAGTAGTAAATATTGTCTGATGAATATTGAGGTTCCTGTAATAAAATTGATGTTCCTACAGACTGAGTGGGTTACAAAATAAGGTTCATGTAAATCACAGGTCAGTCCAAAATTAAACATTTGTATCGTAAATTTCAAGTTTTTTGTATGTTTGTTTTTTGTATGTTTGAAAACACATGCACACTTGTAGAAGAAAGTGTGCCATTGATCGGTTGAAGTTCAATAAAATGTAATTTATGTAATATTTATCGTCAGTATCTGTTGTGAATTCTTTGGAATAAGCTACAACAAAATAAATATTCTGCCTCAACTAAAATTAAAGCGATTATTGTGAGATCTCTTAGCAAATTATCGCAGTGATATAGTTTATGCAGCCCTGATACAGAGTTTAACGTCACAACTGGCAGTTGGTGCATAAATTATCGATACCGCGTAAGCAGACAGGGTAACGGCCAATTTAAAATAAAACACAATTTCATAAATTATTTAAACATATGTACAAAATAATTAGCAGCTATAATGCTTAAAATATCCGATAAGATTAAAATAAGTTCTCATACAAAAATCGACACATAGATAAAACATTGTCTGTAACAGAGTTATCGTTTCTTATCCGCTAGGGTCCCTGTGAGAAATACTCTTCCGGTCAGGACGGTAGCAATAGACCGTGGCTATTTATAGCCACCGTCTAAAAAGGGAGGAGCAAAGCCGGAAAATTAATTTGTTTAAATTAGTTGTGTAGATTTTGCAAAAATAAAACTCCATATCTTACAAATATCATCTGCTTTCTAGATTTGAGACTATTCGCATATATTTACATTAACATTTAACAACATTTGACAAAGAAAATGTGAAGATTGGGAACCTATTCAAAAATTTGGTACCACCCTTTCCTCTAAATTTTATATACTGTAGATTCCTTATTTTATGCGAGTACTTAATTCCGCGATTCAACGGTTTTCCATCAAATCACGAGAACGTAAAATCGCTAATGCCGAAATTTTATCATAGTTTCATGTAGTTTACATATCTCAGAAAATTAAAAGCGAGATTTTAAAATTCGCGAGACGGGCTTCTCGCGATTTTACGCGGATATTAATTCCTCGCGTTTAATTAGGAATTTACAGTATATAAAAAAAATACTTTGCTCTACATTCTTTGCTCTACATTCTCTGATTTAGAATATGAGGGCAAAGGCGGGCTTTTTAATTTAAAATTCTTAATAGCAACTAAACAAATCTTTTTAATTGTTTAAAAAGAAAGTCTTTATAATACAAAAGTAAAATTAAGAATTATTGTTTTTTATAGGCCGATGCTAACCGGGGTACACGGGAGGCCTTGTAACTTCGAATTCATAATAATCGTGAGATTTTTTTATGGGGTAAACCCGCGACCCACCTTAACGATTCTATTTTTATTAAATTACCGCAATTGATTCCTAAGAACAGTGATGGATTCAAAATTAAATCCATATATAATGTATTCAAGATAATGGTATGATACTTACTGATCGGAGAAGGTTTTTGTGTATAAAGAGTTATTTGGTAGACCCACTGCATAATAGTTATTCGGAATTTCCTCCTCAGCTGTCATCAAGTCGCATTGATTTGATTTTCGAATGTCCATAAAAACTTTATCTCCAAAGAAAACATAGTTCTCCCGATACATTTTGTCGATGTGGACATTAGGATCCGGACTTAACACCTCTGGATCCGTCTCGTTAAATTTTTTGATCCCTGCCCACACAGCTTGTAGAGTATCCACTGTAGATGACTGCAATTATTTTTTAAAGTACTGTCTTTTTACAAATGATCAATTTATATTATTTTCTATACATTTGCATTAAGAATTTCTGTCTCGAGAGCAATATTTTTCCTATAGTATTATTTTTTTTTTATTTAAAGAAACACATTTAATTCCAGTTAGGTAAGGACCTATACATTCTCTGGTTTTTCTCTGATATATCATATGAAAAAGGTATACATGTTCAAGGCGTGTTTGTAAACTAGTGTAAGTGCAAAATACACCATACTTTGACTGGCAAAAAAATCTGGTACAGTGTTAAAAAAAATATATCTAAAATATCTTACATTAAACCAAGTCACATAGAAGGATGCACCAATTGTACCCCATTTATACTCTGACTGAGCAATCATCCCATCCAGAGAATTAAATGGCGGTTTATCTAATGGTACAGTTAGGAAAGCGATCAGGTTTCCACTGTACGTTCCAACCAGAACGATAGAAATCAACCAGAAAGCGCTGACGAGGGTACGGCCACTGGGGGATTTAGGAACACTTTCGCCTCCTTCAACAGAACAATGATGGTCATACACAATTTACTTGTGACTTCTCATAGTTTTAGTAGAGTAAGTATTTAAAGGGATCTAGGAATTCATACACATACATTAATCGCAGGAATAAAGTTTTGTTTAAGATTAAGACTCAAAATGAAGCAATATCATGGATTAATGATGTCCTCGAATTAATCATAGTTACTCGTACATTTCATTGAACGATAGATATATTTGTTTGAAATTTTATAAGAAACATCTACATTTTATCTATCGGATGATACAGTGAAACCGGTTATAGCGAACACGCTTATAATGAACTGACGCTTACAGCGCAGTGATTTTTATTTACCAAGGCTAAATTACATGTATTAAACGTGACGGATATAAATAATTACGTTTATAACAAAGTAAATTCAAACGTCACTGCCGTTTCATTTTAAGCGTGTTTTACTGCATATTGTCTCCACTGAACTTCTTAAGTTTATTTTTGTTCATAGTTTTTGGTTGCAGAGTACCTTGAGTCAGCAGAGCACCAAACATGTACCAAAAGGAGTGCTGGAAATCCTGTTGACCCTGGGTACCATGGACTTTGTAATATGGAGACAGTTGTTCTGTTATACAGAGAAAGAAGGCAGAAACTACCAGAACTACCGCCGTGCATACCATTACCTGTAATACATAAACGTTTACAGATATAAAGTTAAGGGTAAGTTCGATTTTTATTTGCAATTCAAAGAAATCTTTCTTGAACTAGACTTACGGCAATCATATTTGTGTGAGGCATTATACATGTAACACCCATGCTAACAATTCTAGACATCAAAAGAAGAAGAAAATGGAAATAGTTCTGAGCTGAAAGAGTGTCTATGTCATTGATATTTACCTCCCATCGTAGTGGTTTCGCAAGAATGAACAGTTTCTTTTCATTAGGGTCAGGTTTTTTCATCAGAAGGGTAGAAGTATCGTAATAGAACGGAATAGTGAAGTCCATCACCATTTCTCTGTCAGGGCGTACAGAGGTAGTAGCTACCATTAAATCAACTTCCTGTTTTGGATTCAATTCATATGTAGAGTACATATTGTAACTGCAAGGTTTCATAATAAGTCAATGTGGCTTTTTAGATTGAAACACCAATCGAACATTTTGAGAACTGAACTTTCGGATCGAGAAAACAGACCTCATTTATTTTTTTTAGTATGCGCTTATGTTAGTAATTCGCTTTTCTTATCTATGAAATTGTATATAATAAATTTGTATATTTTTACGCATGTCCTACAATTCTTTTGCTTTTTTTATTGTAATTAATGATCACGTATAATATTTATATAAAATTTCCTATTCTGAAACAATTTCTATCAAAAATATTTAATAAATGCGGTTTGGTGGACCACTTTGTAGATTCTTTTAAACATCCGAACAAAAATGTGTTTCATAAGATTCTTCAATGCGCGAGTTATCAAACCAATACTTTACCAAAATGGAAGAAAACTAATTTCTTAATTCAAGTGTCATTTTGTTTGAAGAGACAGTGCAGTTGAAAACACATGTTTGAATAACTTCAGATTTACCTATTGTATCGTTAGGAAATAAAAAATAACAATAAATGATTGTAATAGTTGAAATACATGAAAATCCCTTTCACATACCTAATTAACGTAATTACAAGCTTCCGGAAATTCAAGGGCCGTACAAACCGGAATAATCTTATATCGTTTATTTGTTCCACGTGGACTTTGATTGACAGTAATTGACACGTGCTGAAAACTACAAGATCTTCGTCCCACGGTCATCATGGTAAACGAGGTTAAAGCGATTCTCTAAATTAAACACATCCTTACTTACTCGATATTTGACATGAATATGTCAAATAACCTCTCAAGGGGCCTCATTTATAAAAATAAATTTAGGTTGTAGCAATTCCTATGATAAACACGATAAATACGCGATTACAAAATAATGATTCTGGTTATTTTAAAAACTTTGAACAGTTATTACATATGAGAAGTAGAAAAGACATATTGTTATCAACAAACCTGCCCAGGAGATTCTTTGCGAGCCGCGCACGTGTTTTGTTTACAGTAAATACGCATGCGTAATAGTATAGAAGGCTGAACCCCGAACACGTTGCGATGTAAATATGTGATAGGTTATACGTAATTATAAATTTTAATAAAATAATAATATTTATTGCGTAGAGAACTTTGAAATTTTCTGAAAGTTTATACATTCAAGAGTAGTACAAAAATACCGAACCCGATCGGAAAAAATTTTCAAGTCGGTTTTTTGATAAGATGCGCCGTACTGTCTCTTTATATTATTATAAAGTAGTAAATTTTATGGAAGATTATAAAAGTATGTAATGTTTGGCTTTCGTTGGCTACACTACCCGTCTTTCTAACTGCCCCACCATTCCACTCCATGACCCATTTTGCAGCAGTGCCCCGAATTCCCCATCTGGCACTTCTATCACAGTGTATCTACGTTGAAAGAAACGAAATGAACAGTTAAGTTCATAACATTCATTAAAAGATCGAAAACAATACCTTTAGATTAATATATCGGTGTTCTAAAAGTTACGACTGACTACGAAATCTATGTGCACGCTTCTGAAAACTTGGCTGAAATTATTTGTTTTCTCTCTACGATATGCTATTCGGATAATTTACCATAAATCTAGTACCTGTACATGCAACTATAATATGTTTCATATTTGTATATGTGCAAATACTCACAACAGCCCCGATGGAACTTTGTTTTCTCTACAATATACTGTAGAAGCACATATTATCGTTGGGTTAATATTTCGTTGTTTTTCAATTAAATTGTAATGCACAGTATATTCAGTTTGTAATGTGATATTTACAATACATATGTAGAAACCAGACACAACCTAATACTATTAAACAAGACCCCAAAAGCTGACTGCGGGTCTACTAAGGGTCTGGTTGGGGTTCACTTTTAAAGAATTGAATCTGCTCTGGGTCTGCTTTGGATTTATAAGAGGTCAGCACTTGAGGTGTGCTTTTTGCACTTAACGAGGCCGGGTCTAATTTGTTCTGCCCTAGATTTTTGGATGAAATTTTTTACATGAATTTCTACTGATATAATTATTTTTTAAAGATTAAAAAATAAGACATTTACCACACCGTTTGTTTAGGGGGTCATCTCAAAGTTTGTTAATCTTTAACATAGGCCCCTATGGGGTTTTGCATGAAATGTATCAATTTTGCACATTTTTTACATTTTTTTTAAACTTCTGCCCTAGGGATTTCTTTTTCTGTTCTACATATTAAAGTTATTGCTAAAAGGCATCAAATGGTCAAATAAAAAAAACCTTTTACCTCCTGGTTTGTTCCAGGGGTCTTATCAAAGTTGATTTTTGTATGTCCAATTTCCCAGATTCGTCAGATAATGGCTATTTTTTATTTGACAAAGGCGGAAAAGGTGATCTATATAGTATTATTAAAACATTAAGACATATTTAAGTAATAAAAAGATATATAACATCACATATTAAGGGTCATTAATATAAATTACATAGTTACTGTCTTGAAATATATGAATAAAGCTATATTTACGCGGGTTAAGAAAACGTGACAGAGGGCTAGGCTTGCTGAATCCTCTTCATGTTTTCGACCCGAGCCCAAATATACTTATACTTCGAGACATTTATGTTTATTCCACAGTATAACATTAATTTTACGTATCAAACGAGCTATTTTCAACAAACTTCGCTGAATATCTGCAGTTGAAACTATCACGCCATGGTGTCAACCAAGCAAAAAGATGACGTCACAATCCAAATGAAACGCTGCGCGAAAGCGTGCGTACTCGTTCTGTACTCGGCCTCGTTAAGTGTGAAGCAGACCCGTCCTTTTTTTCTACCGCCTTTAGGCCCGACACTTGTGTATTTTAGTTACACATTTAGGGACAAATTCCAGTAGCAAAATAAGAGTTGCCTTCTGAAATTGGGGTCTGCATTTTAATTCTGTTCTGGGTCTGCTCTGTGTCAGCCTGACGTCTGCTTGGGGTCTTCTCTGAATCCTCCATAACAGACCCGATGCAGACCCTGAGCCGACACAGAAATTACACCCGGGGTATCATTGGTGTCTCTCTTCTGTTAGGTTGGGTCTGGTTTTGAATGCACTTACGTAAAGTTGAGTGCTTTTGCTAACTCTCGAAGAAGATCCATACAGTATCCGAAATATTTCACAGTCGTTCCATTCTTAATAAATCTTTCCGTGAACGGTGGCCACTTGGAAAACCAAAAACTTTTAACAGTTAAGTTAATTTTTGATATTAGTACAAGATAACAGAATATAAATATACACATTTATGACCAAATGCCGGAAATTTTAAGTTTTATTTTATTTATTATGATATTTCAATGAACATATCGTACCCTGTCTTAAACTCATAACAAACAAACATGATAGCGAGAGAAATACAATCTTCTGTATACTTTTCGATTGTGAATTACAATTTTTGTTTATCTGAATGCGTTTCAGGGACCAAGTTTCCTTTTTTAGACGGTGGCTATTTATAGCCACTGTCTATTGCTACGGTCCTGACCGGAAGGGTATTTCTCACGGGGACCCTAGCGGATAACGAACGATAACTCTGTTAGGTACATGTATGCAGTGTTTTATCTACGTGTCGATTTCAGTATGAGAACTCATTTTAATCTTATCAGATATTTTAAGCATTATAGCTGCTAATTATTTTGTACATACATTTAAATAATGTATGAAATTGTGTTTTATTTTAAATGAGCCGTTACCCTATCTGCTTACGCGGTATTAATAATATAAGGCTCAAACTGCCAGTTTTGACGTTTAACTCTGTATCAGGACTGCATATAAACTATATCACTGCGATAATTGGTCAAGAGATCTCACAATCATTGCTTCTTGTTTTTTATGATATGAATAATTGTCAGAAACACACTATTTAAACTGGTTTGCCATTTCATATTTCAGCAATTATGCTTCATCGATAAATTCAGCCATTTTCAACGCATTAGTTTTAGTTGAGCAGTATATTTTTTGTTGTTGTAGCTTATTCCAAAGAATTCACAACAGATACTGACAATGAATATTACATAAATTACATTTTATTGAACTTCAACCGATCAATGGCACAGTTTCTTCTACAAGTGTGCATGTGTTTTCAAACACACAAAAACTTTAAATTTACGATACAAATGTGTTAAATTTTCGACTGACCTGTGATTTACAATGTACCTTATTTTGTACCTCACTCAGTCTGTAGAAACATAAATTTTATTACAGGCACCTCAATATTCATCAGACAATATTTACTGCAGATGTTGACGCTTTACTTGCTGCTGACTTTCTCTCAAACACGCTAATCGACGTCGGATTGTAAAATTCACGTGCAAATCGAGTCGCCATTTTAAATGTTTATAAACTACATTTTACGATGTTTCAAAGATTTTTAGTTCAGATTTTTTTTACATATGCTGTAAAACGTCTTATGGATTTCACGGCGTGTCAGCTCGTGTATCTCTAATTTGCAGCAAACGCTAGCTTTTTTGTGAGAAAAAACATGCGATATTCCATATACATTTATGGTACATAATGAACGGTAATGTAAGAGAGCATCTTTTCTTTGGTTTGGGGGCATTTTTTCACTAACAGATAACATTATTTACATATGTACGTAAACATCGCCCCGTTTGTTCTCAAATGATTCTTAATTCGCGAGTACAACTCTATTATGAACTTTCTTCGACATTTGTTTCCAAGTGTTAGCATCATTTTGTCAACATGCATTTACAAATAGGCGGGCCTATATAAATGCGCCAGTTTGTTGCGACTCGCAATTGAAATACACACCGGTTAGAAAGTGTCATCACTTAACACAATGCTACATCGGCCGTAGCGTATACATTCATGCTATATTTGCGATAAATAATGAAACATGAAGGCAAAAAAAATGTGCTTCATAGATGACTGTAGAATTCTGCTGAGCTACAGAAATAAAGCTTTCCGAAAATATTGCCGGGATTTGCGAACCCTAGATCTATTGTTTAGTACATGCAAAGAATAAAATCAAAGAAGATGGGCGAATAAGGCGTGTAAAATGACCATATGAGGACTGATTAGATAGATCAGATTAACTTCAATTCATTTTCTTTCATAGAGTGGGTCTGAGCTCAATATTTTTTTTTTACAGTCTAAATGTGGTTTAATGGAATTTAATAAACCGATTGGACTCAACAAAAATGTGGAGAGATGACCCACTACAGTTCAAAAATGTCATTTTGTAGCTCAACAATTGAAAGTTTTAGAAATATAATACAAGTCCGAAAATTCGTGGTCATTGTCTCATATAGCATTTAAACAACGCACTTTGTTGTGAATGAAATGGCTCAGTGGTTAGAGCACCAGCCATTAGGAAACTTTATAGAACTTGGGTTCGATACCACCAAAACTTAAAAATTTATTATTTTTTTCTTATCTTTTTGAAATATTTCAAACTGAATATAGGTAGAAATTACCATTTTGTAAACTTGTATAATAACATATCAAATATATTTAATTGAAAAAATGCTAAATTTGAAATTGTATTTTACAACTAAACCAAAAGGGCAGTTGCGCCATCTTACCCCCCCCCCCCCATCTTCTTTATATACACAGCTGTACGGTCAGAAAAACGTGTGTTCAGCTTGAATTTTGTTTGTTTGGTGTTTTAAAAAACTTATTTTGTATAATTAATCAATATTTGTTGTAAGTTTACTAGAAAAGTTTAATGTAGCAAGTAATTTATGCGTGTTAAAGTGTACTGAGAAGCGATAAAATATACATGTGACTTTCCCGAATTCATTCAAATGGTTTGAATAAATCTATAGCTAAATACAATAGAACAAATGTTTAAAACGTTGATTAATGAAACTGCCGCGACCGAATGCTGTATGATATTTTTTTAAAATTTTCATTCACTTTCGTTGTGAGCAAATGGAAATAATCCCCTAAAGTCAAAGATAAAATATTGATTTACTCTTCTGTTTCATGATGACGTGCACTCCAAAAGCAATACCAGTTTTATCAGACAGGTTCTTGTAAACCCATTCCATTTTCTTTACACCTTAATGTATTAACTGACTATGAGGGGAAAAAAAGCAAATGTGATGATCCACAAGACTGCAACTTTTTCCCCGTGAAGAAAATGAGGGAAAATGCTGTCGAGAGGGACAATTAACATACTATATGTATGCCCAAATAGTTAGTAAAAATAAGTATTTTATCATACCAAAGCTTTATTTGTTCTCGTTACTTTGAGAAATCCACAATATATTTAAAGCACAATAGTTCAATCCACACTTTTCAAAAGTTGTTCCCATTTGCGGGGTCAACCCAAAGGTCAAAAAGGAAAAAACCAAAATTCCCCTTCTTCAAACAATCAAATATTTGGGCGTACTGTGATGAAATCGCTTTGGATTTGATTTATTCATTCAATATGTGGTGGCAACCATTCAAACGGGGTTTTAATGTCAACTGATATATATACAAACATATTGATACAAAATATAGATACAAACTTCTATACGACAAAGACTACTGTGATAAATCTTTGGGTCTTTCCCAAAAGATGACGACCAAGAGACACAGCATTTGTAAAGTGTAGAGTGAGATCACAGCTACGATTTCCACAGAGTTATCCATGTAGGAAACTCACGACTAGTTGTGCGAGTAAACGTTAAGTATTAGTACATGAATGCGATACTGGCCGCGGTTTTCTACAAAAATAATTATCATACATCACTCATTGTTATATGTAATATGCCACTTTCAAACGACGCCACCGTCTAACAGTACTTTCAGTACTTTGATTGTTAAAGAAATATCTATAGAAATTTATTGAAAAGAAGGTTTGTCTGGTTTTAAGTTAAAGCAATGGTACTATGTCATGTATTAATTCAGATATTTTCAATAAGTGAGCTTCCCTTTAGAAAAAAGATAGAATAAGAACACCTGTACTGCATGCTAGTATATTTTTGGTCTGGCTGCAGGTAATTCACCATAAAAGTTACTTTCAAAATCCTTAATTACGGTTACTTTAATTTAATTGATCTCTATTACTTACCCATATTGTTGTGACAAACAAGTGTCGGCGATTGAATCCAAAATTGGAATTTGGAAAAAACGAGGAATACTTTAGTAGTCCATTTGAATCAATACAGCCAATTGGTTCGAATTTTCGATAAAGATTGCACTGAGGCGAACAGTCTAATTTTGTTTTCCACATCAATGTGTATAAGAAGAAAATGTTGGCATTGCTTGTCGTACAGTTCTACAATCAATTTAGAAGTTTCCATAAATTGATATCGTTCTAGAGGATGTATGACACAGGTGACAAAAGGCACTGCATATCGACTAATTACAAGATAAAAGAAAATGAACAATATCCGAATTGTATTACTGCAATTCGAAATATCATCTGTCGTGTTTTACAAATATTTAAGCCCACTGGCGTCAATTTCTATATTTGTTATTACTTCGAAAAACAGTTCTTTTAATCCTTTTGTAGGATTGTACAATACTATTATCAGACTAGACACGATCTATTTACGAGAAACGAGTAGGCCTTCCTTACGATTGTAGACAGTAAAAAAAACTTTGACTAAAAATTGTCGTTTTTTAAACAAAATCTGAAAAACAGTTGGTTGAGTCATCATTTGATTATACAAACTCTTTTTTAATCAAAGAATTGAGGTGTAAAAAAGGATTTATGAGTATTGTAGCCCCTAAGTCCCCCCCATTTTCTTAAAGTTGAATGAAAATTCTTGCCATTTCTCAACATACATTGAATGTTTAAAAATTATGTATCGTTCTCGAGATATCTGGAAAAGAGCGATATAGAAACCGACCCTATAACTCCTTTTAGGGACCTTTTAGGAAAAATCATGGTTGCATATTGTGAAGTACATGATCTTGAGTATCTTTTTTTTTATACTGCTTTTCAATTTTTTTTTCTCCATTTTGAGATATTGAAAATCATAATTTTGGATTTCATGCCCCTTAAAACCCCTTAATTACGTATAAAAGGAACAAACAATTGTACTATTCACTTCAAAAACATCAAAATGCTTCATTGTAAAACGTTATTATTAGTATACATAAATTACATCTCGGTCCATTTTTAAGAGGTAAACCGCTTTTTCTTTTGTCAAATGGAAGCTCTTATTTGTTACACATGTTTTAAAAAAGTTTCGCGAAAAAAGATATTAAAAGACAATCAGGAAAAATCTCGACTTTTTTCGAGCCTTGATTTATTTACCTCAGGTGAGCTTCGGCTCTATTGGTCAAAGAATGATGTAAATACACATATCAAAATTAAATCATTTGTCTTCAATTCTGGATCTAATTACTTCAAATCAATATCTTTAATTATAAAGTAGAAAAAAATCAGATAAGCTGATTCTCTGAAAATTAGTAAAGCATCGATATATCAAATACTGAAATGACGTCATCAATACAAACAATATTCTAATAAGGTTAAAAGACACTTAACATTTTACATTTTAGTTCTGACAGGTTATTTAAATCGCTGGAGCTATTTTTTTTAACCTTTTAAGAGGACTAGATTGTTGTGGCCAGTTGTATGTTAATGTCCTTTAATACCAGCGCTATTTACATTTAAAAAGGTACATGTACTAGTATATGAAAAAGGAAATTTTCAAAGCTAAAATATATGAAACATTTACTTACTAAGTAGAATATAATGGCTGACAAATTTATATTCAAAATTTCAAGTAAGATATAATGGTTAATTTGTTGACGACCCTGAGCCTCTATATTTAAGGAATTAGAATAAGCAAACCTTAGGCTATCTGATAAGATGAACATAAATTCAATGACATAATTAACATATTGGTGTCATCGACATTCACAAGTTTAGAACTCTATGAAAAAGGTTGCTAGCAACTCCGACTGAATCAGGCTTCGTTATTCTGATAAGATTTGTTTATTGGCGTTAGATTAATAACCCTAATGCATAAAAAATTATATACCTTAACAATGACCACTTCAAACTGTAATACATATATACCTTAACATTGACCACAGGTTCAAATTCCTTTTCAATAAGATTCAGCAAAATGACGTTGTCAAGGATGGAATTGTTGGTCCCTATGTCATCATCAAAGTCTGGAGACGTGGTAACAACGAACCACGAAGAATGGTCTCTTAGCGCAGTAAAACGAAAGTTTCCTTTGGATTGGTCGAAAGCACTCGCCTAAAATTATTTCAACGTTATGCAAAAAAAATCTACAAGGTCACCAGATTTAAAGATAAAATAATAAATCATATCAACATTTTCTGCATGATATAAAAATTGATGAGAGAGAGAAAGAGAGAGAGAGATGAAGAGAGATAATTCATTACATTGTTTATCATTTTTAAGCAGTTGCGTTTTCAATTACAAACCAGAGAAAAAAAAGATCATTAATGATTTAAGGTAATGACAACTTGACAAAAAACTATAAGTGTGAATAGTCCTACTCTCAGGTCGGTACATCTGGTACATCTTTACAATCAACCTTTTCCTTAGAGCATTTACCTTGCGGATATAATGTTCAATTTTACATAAAGTCACTATGATACTGTTGTAATGATTGAGCAGCAATGATCAGTAAATTATTTATATTCCCCTGCCAATAATCTATAACTGTTTAGGTTTTGAACAAAAGAAAATCATTAGTTTACATAGAAGATGCGTTTATTTCATTCTATATTTTATGTCTCTCTGATGCAAGTTTATTATAAAGGAGCTTAAGTTTAATTCAAACATATACACTAAACACGCACATGAGATTTATTTCATTACGGAAAATACATCTTGTTGTTTCTTCTCCAAACATACAAAAGCAAACTACTGATTAATCACTGCTATTTCGTTTCACCATTTGAATCCACGGGGCGTTTATCACCAAAATTCCTTCTTTAAAAACAATAAACATTTGAATAGAACCAAAAACTTCTAATTTCTTTGTACTTCACTGTTCAGTGAAATTATCCAGCGTATAAACAGAAAATAGACCAGTATTAAAAAAGAATAGTTTGAACTTGTCTATAGTCTGAACATGAGCCATCAGCCAATAATCAACAGTTAAAACAAATAACCCCATACGTATTTCTATACAATTAAGCCTACTTTTAATGTTGTATAGGTCGAATATTTGTTTTTATAAAACAATGTGATGTCTCAGTTTACCTGTTTCAGAATCCTTCTTGTATTATTTGGGCTACAGAAAATGGTAAAGTTGATGTGATGTTCAGCCAATTCAAGATATAGCCCTTTCAGAAGCATCAACAAATTGTACTCATCAGAAATGTCGTCAACATTGTAAAGTTTTTGTACAAAATAATCTTGGTTGATTCGCTCAGTGAATACATCAACAAGAAGAGCTTAAAAAGAAATTTGGACGAGTAAGTAAAACATGACTGTTACTGTCATAAGGCGAGTAAAATACAAAACCATCGATAAAATAAATTTAAAAAAGAATAGACTGATTAAGATAAAAACACAATGGCTTTGAAAACATGAAGATTATTTTTCCAATAAAGCTTAAAGACGAATATAAATAATTTTTTTTACCAATGGTTCAATAAAATTCATCAGCTGCATTGCGAATTTTCTTACCATACAGATTGTCGAAGAAAATGACGGACAAACGCCACCTTAGTTCCTTGAAGATAGCAATTGACATGGAAGCGACCTTTAGAAGTTGAAATTGACGTCTGCTTTCTTTTACGATCCGGCGACCATCGCTGATTACATCTAATGCTGTGGCTTCGGGATTGTTTACAGAGGGCCAACAGTGACTTGTCTGTTCGGTAATTATTGTTTTGCTGGTGAAATATCTGGCGAAGTCTTGGATAAATGTCGGGATGTTTGAGGGAAAAAAGATAAAATCGTAGTCTTTTTTGCTCATTTCATGAACTATGAAAGAGATATAAAACAGTAAATTCAGATTTATTGTCAAATAAATGGAGGATAAAGAAGATCAAATCTAATATGTTGATAGATAAATTTTAAAAAAACCATACATTTATACATAAATGTTTACACAAATACACACTAAAAAAAGATAGAGCATTTATATGTTAAAATTTAATATTACTTTAAATTTTCACAAATATATTATCCTAAGATCAAATACAATATATACCTTTCTGTAGAACAAGATATGGTTCAGAAAAGTCCACAAAATAGATTATGCATCTGTTGTTTTGTATTTCATCAAGGTTTACTTCTTGTAATTTACTGTAAACTATACCTGTGCAAAAATGTTTTCATAGTGGTTAAGTTTACTGCATTATTTTCTTCATATACAACTGAAACAGTGGCAGTAAATTTGATCTCATCGTATACGTTATTCATGTCTTACACTGTTCTTCCTGAAACGAGCAGCTCACCGCAGCTCGCTTTTTGTCTTTAAGGTGGAATAACACATCGTCACAAAATGGCTGACCTCTGATCGAAACGATTATTTGTTTCATTAAAAATTTTTTTAATGGCAACATGTAACTTACTCCATAGCCGAGAGGATAAGGACTCGGTCTTGTGATCCGTACATCCGGAGTTTGAATCCTGCAGAGGCTTTTTGTTGTTACTTACTGAATTAATTTTTTTACATAATCATTGTTTATCCCAAACTGCAATTTATTGTAAATATGAGTGCTTTTCCAGGTGTGTTATTCCACCTTAATTGAAGTATACATGTATAAGTTGTTTATGTGAATGAAAAATGTCATTATTTAAAAACAGTAAATGACGAAAAAGAGGTTTTACAAGGCAAGGGGAAATCAGCAAAATATCAAACAATTTGCGCAAGACAATACATGTACATGTAGATTACAAATAGAAAGGTATAACGAGGAACCATTTTTGATTTACCAAAAGAACACTAGATCAAAACAAAATCATGAATAACGAACCTATATATATATATATATATATATATATATATATATATATATATATATATATATATATATATATATATATATATATATATATATATATATATATATATATATATCAGGCTTGGGGTAATGCTAAATGTAATGGTAATGCATTGCAATGCATTACATGTTTTCAAAGTAATGCTAGTAATGTGTAATGCCACAAAATTAGCATTACAAGTAATGCTAATGTAATTCATTACTATCCAAAATATAGTGTAATGCTGGCATTACATGGCATTACTTTGCATTACTATGCTTATTTATGCATGATCACTTAAAAAATGTGATGAATAAATGAATAGTTGAAATTGGATTTGACTAAATTTATTTTTTAAGAAGAAAGAATAATGTTTTAATTGTATTATTAAAAAAGATTTTTAAAAATTCATTTTTGAATTGTTAATATTACTAAATATAACAGCACAATTTCATGACATTTTTAAGAGTGTTGTTATTAAGAGTTTTTAATCATCAAAACAATTTACTCCAATTTGTTTGCACTTCAATAAGAAATGTGTCAACAACACACTATGCCCCCAGGATAATATATTGTATCAAAACAATCTATGCTAAACACCCTAAACCCCTTCCCTTCGCTATGTCCCAATAGAATAGGAGACAGACATGCACCTTTAAATCAAAATGAATGCACTGTCCATCCATGATGAAAATTAATATCACTTCCAATATTATAACCCATTTGAAAATAATTTTACTTACTTATTCTCTCTCTCTCTCTCTCTCTCTCTTTCTCTCTCTCTCTCTCTCTTGTATATTAAGTACACTGTACATTAGTTTGGACTGATATAAAATACAAGATTTATGGGGTTTTTTTCTATTATTGCACTTAATGTATCCTAAGATAAAGATTGTCAAACAGTACTTTTCAGTCCTAGCTGCGACTGCTCCTGTAAAACATTTATTTAGTATAGCTCGGAAGATTTTCAAACTAACAGGATGCAGTTAAAAGATGAACCCTTTGAAACTTCGATCATAAAGTGCAACATCAATCTTTTGTCTTAAAGTGTCCTCAGTAGAAAGAAATACGATTCAAATACAGTATCTTAAGAAATATAACTGGGAAAAACCATCTGTTTATGAATTACTACAATTAAGTGTCCAAAATTATAAAGGTTTGAGTAATCTGGGGAAATATCTCTGTTTAGCTTTTGATAACCGCAACATACGATTATTCCATAAATTGTTTTTTGTTATGCATGTAGTTCTGTGTCTCTAGTTCGTATCCTACATTGTATCATGCCAAATGTCTATAAATATCATTTTACTTATGTAATATGTTGTTCATAATGCCACAAGATGATTATAGATTGAGCAAATAAAGAATGACTCTTCTATAGTCATTGAATTTGAACCTGATACTGAGCATGAACCTGTAGATATGTTTAAGAGTCTTTTATATATTTGAAACATTTGCAAAAACTCTTTACTAGCTTTACTTTTTGAAACAAAGTAATGGTAATG
This sequence comes from Magallana gigas, assembly GCF_963853765.1. Taxonomy (NCBI): domain Eukaryota; kingdom Metazoa; phylum Mollusca; class Bivalvia; order Ostreida; family Ostreidae; genus Magallana; species Magallana gigas. Next base: position 10,909,808 of record NC_088862.1, read on the forward strand.
GTAATGCATTACTTTACTCATGTAATGGTAATGTAATGCATTACTTCAAGAAAATCAAATAATTGTAATGGTAATTTAATGCCCAAATTCATGAAGTAATGGTAATGTAATGCATTACTTTACAATGTAATTCGCCCCAAGCCTGATATATATATATATATATATATATATATATATATATATATATATATATATATATATATATATATATATATATATATATATATATATATATATATATATATATATAACTAGGAATTACGTTTACCGATCTTTTCTAAATAGAACAAATTTTGTTTTTTTCATCCAAAATGATGAAATCTTACCTACCAATATGTTTACTCTCGCATTCACTAACATTGTTTTCCTTAGCGTGATGAAATAAAATAAAGCACATTATTACGATCACATATTTGCTATATTTCTGTGTGTCCCACATTGTTTGTAGCTGATTTCGCTGCTTCATCTAAAACTTCTTTACATTTTATGCAGATGGAATGCAACATAGTTTTATTCTTTAATGCCATAAATAACGATTATTGAAAGCAAGTCTAAAATCTATAGCATAGGTCATTATAAACCTCCCATTCAGAAAACGTGCTGATGGCTGCTGCTCTGTCATGATTCTTAAACTGCACTCTTCTGCGTTATAATCAGTATGAAAGATCCAAAAGAGAAAGCTAATGTTTGCCACAAACTTTACCTTAGAGACAAACTCCAGAAATACTCTGACAGGTTATGAGATGAAATTAAGTGTATTTTTTTCTCCTTGTTTTGAATTTTGAAAAAAAAATCGATGCGTTTTTGCTAAAATGCCATGCTGATCATCCACCAAATCGACCAGACTCTTCATGATGTAAAGTAATTACCAATGACACAATTAAGTGCATACTTTACTAGGGTAGAACTTTTCCAGGTATAATTAAAGTCCATTGTGATAAAGTTCCTTTAAGAGTTTGATTTTGTTTTTCGTATTCGCCAAGAGTGTATAAACTATTTATTCCAAGTAGTTCCACATTATTAAACACAGTTTTATTTTGAAAAGCAATTGCAGGAAAACATCACATTATTAATATTGATTACATGCTTTGGTAATTTATGACGTGTGGAGTTTTTTTTAACTGGAAGAAATAGAAAAGAGACAATATATCAATTACATAATATTGTGGTTTCATCAATATCCGATGAATACCAATTTTCGTCCATTTCGTTATTAAGTTGATTAAGTGTTCATTTAAGTGCAATTTCTATCAACATTTTGTACTGATAGGGTTATTGGCCATGAATTTACGTATCCTTGAAACTGCGATTTTCACTTTATCCACGAAAATTATTACCCTTGAATATTAATGAAACCTCTGTAGCTAATTATATTTCTGATGAATATTTTATAAAGTTAATCGAACGTTTTTCTTTATTTGTGACGTATGTTTATATTTTTAATGATCAAAGAATAGCAATGACATCTTCAAAGGATATCATCTTTTTATGATGACAATTATTGATGCATTGTTTGTCGGTAACGAAAGGAAATAGTGTAAACATATATCATGTACAGGTCATGTACAATAAAATTGGTAAATGAATAATTTGAAATTTAAATGCTTGTGTGTTTCAGCCAAAAGGACTTGGAATTTGAAAAAAAAAATTGGGTACGAATTGTCCACACATAAGTAAAAACCAAAAACTTTAATAACTTGAAAATTACAGTGTAATACATTTGCAAAAAGAACACCTTTAGAGTTATGTAATTCATTCATTTTTTTTTATAGTTGTTTAATAGTGGAATATTCAAAATATCCCTTTTGTCGACCATGTTTCTATGTAATGGATAGATAACGAGATAGCGTTGAATAGTTTAAAGAAAACATTCTCTCCGAGGGCCGAAGGCCCGAGGAGGGGATGTTTTCTCTAAACTATTCAACACTATCGAGTTATTTATCTTACTTAAAAAAATTCCCCTCACTGGACCTCAGAGAAGCAATGACCCATTCATATATCCAACTGTGCTGTAATACAAAAGCACCTAGCTCATTTATAATTCAAACAGTACCATACACAATAGTCTTACCAAACATGGACGAGTGTACAGGTGCTCATATTAAGGAAAACCATTCCGCTGTACTGAGCAGACATAGATTTAGATGATGAATTTTTTAACGCAAAGTATAGAAGTCCACAGTTCCGGGAAAGGCACGGATACCGTTTGAATGATATTTTAGAATTGCAATGACAAAGGAAAAATCAGAATTTTGACGTAAATTAACAGACGATGATTTGTGAAAAAATTTGATAGGAGTCTTACGAAGTCATAGTGCGACAATATCCCTTTTATTGTTAAAACTAATGAAAAGGAGTGTTATGGTTCAAGGCTCAAAGAGGAAGTCTAAAAGTGTTTATGGAAGTGATGTAATATGTGATCCCAAGTCTATTAAAATTAAGAAAAAGGAAATACATGTATTTCTGCTGAAATTTCATTCGTGGCTTATCGGATGTACATGTATGGATGACAAGATTCTGTGTTATGAATTTGGATTTATGTTGGAAATACACGTTTTCAACATTTTGTCATTTTTATTTGTTTGATGCACTGTTGGATATTTGAATGTCCAATTGATCGGCGGTTGGATATTAAAAATATCCAACTGCCCATCAGTTGGATATTAATATATCCAACAACTGCTGATTGAATAGTGAAAGTAAACGTTGACGAAATACAATGGGTGACGTCATAGAAGTTTTAAAAAACCCATACATGTGATATCTAAATCATTTAAACTATTCTAAAGTAAAATATAAAAAAAAATAAACAGATCATACAACACATAATAGGGCTTAAAATATACTTAACGAGAGTAGTTACACATTTTTCTTTAAAAATCATATCGGTACTCACCAATGGTTTTCCTATCAATCAATAATATAAATTGAAGAAAAGATCAGCTGGGCAGTGGTATTATGATTAAACAGTTACATGTACTGTTTTATTAATAACACCTTTTTACACCCCTCCCCCATTCTGCATTCTTCCAAATGTCTTCTGCAATAAACCTTTAAGTCACAGTGATCTTTTTTGTATATCAACGTTTCGAGGATTACAAAATATTTGAAATATACAGATATTTTTTAAACAATAAATTAACTGCGGTTATTGATTTCGTAACCGATTCATCGTTCCAACAGAGTTTGCTAGTTTACTAATCAGCTATCTCCATCCTTAAAATATAATAGTATGAACCACGTGCAGGAAACATAACACACATTCTCTTTAATTCTGTATTGACATCTGGTCATTGATTTGAATTTCATATTGAATAATTGAATAACAAAAATGTTATTTTTAGGTCACCTGAGTTCACTATTTCACTGAAATATGCATGATAATCTATGATCAATTTAGTATTTCTATGAATATTTCATTGTGTATAACATCAGACATGCAATTCTAGTTAAAATGTCTCGTATCATGTTCAGTTATATACTGTTTACCTGTCAAAAACCTGTTATTGATTTACCAAAAAATTTACCTATGATTTACCAAAATATTAATGTTTACATATTCTGAATTATCGATTGTGTTTTGACACTACCCCCGTACTTTGGTTACATTTTTTCGAGATCAAATGATCTGCTTTGACCCGTAATAAGATCAAGTAAATACATGATAACTGTTTTAAACATTTTTATATTTACCGTATTAATCACCCTGTTCAGTTTTATGCCATTTTAATGCTTTTTCCGTGAGATAATCGTCATTTTACCTCCCACAAAATTCTCTGTACGGAACATGCTGTTTGACGAACCGCTTCACTCATCGACATGCAAACGTATTCTGACACTTATTTTTCACAGGTGCTTGAGGACAGGATCAACCCCCTCCCCCCTTCTACCCCCCCCCCCCCCCCAGTACATAGACCCCCGGAACTTTAAATTTTTTTTCAATTAAATTATCCTTTTATGACATATTTCTAAAATAATATATTCATCCATTGCCCAAAATTACATAAAACAAACATTTTTTTTTTTAATCAGACCCTCTGAATACAAGAATAATACAAGAAGGTTGCTAACTTCGTCTGCCAGCCGAGAGGCACTGCAGATGAATATTTGTTGAAATGTACTATCAAACTACATCTACCAGTAAAAAGGGTGACATCATGCTTCTCCAGCTAGCTAAACTTCTCCAACCAATGAGTACTCATTGGTTGGAGAAGTTTAGCTAGATTGAGAAGCTAGTTCCAGCAGCAGTATCACTTGATCACTCGATCACATCCCGATCGGTTGAGCACTCCTCAGAGAACTCCATATAAGGAAGTTAAGCAAAATGAACCTGGTCGTACACGATGCTAATTTTTATAAGGACTTTGTCGTCCGGACAGAATCTGTATAGTATAGCAACCATGTAGACCAGTCTTTCCAGTGTTATAGTTCTAGTTATTAGTTGTGGTCTATAAAGGGATATGTTATATTTGAACTGTTTCAAGTTTAGAATTACGAGTTGTCAGGACTGACCGGAATCCGTATTATTGCTGTTCGAATTTTCTTTATTCATTCCTGAACTTTAATTATTTTACAACGATTGATAAGCAAGTTCTACAACTTATATTAATATCTCTCGTTGGCAATTTTACATTTTTACCTTCTTGTTTAAAACTACAAGGCTGATTGTTACCATTTTTGGTGGAGGCATCTCTATGGTAAGAGGAATCTAAATTGTTAAATCCATGGCTCTACCACCCAGGGGCGCCACAGATGGGGCCAAATATGCAAAAAAAAATGCCAAATTTTCCAAAAATCTTCTTCTCTAATCCAACACAGGTGAGGAAAAAAATGGTTGCATAGTTATGATGTCCATGAAGCCCTCTACCAAAATTGTGAAATTCATGGCCCCTGGGACAGGGGTTCAGGCTCTAGGGTGGGGCCAATATGGTCATAAAGTTACAATGTATTAAATCTTAGACAATCTTCTTCTCTACTCCCATATATATATATATATATATATATATTTGTTAAAAACTCAATGCATGATTATGATGCCCATAAGTCCCTCCATCAAAATTGTGAAATTCATGACCCATGGGTCAGGGGTTCAGGCTCTAAGGTGGAGCCAATATGGCCATATAGTAAAAATGTATTAAATCTTAGAAAATATTCTTCTCTACTCCCATATATATTTGTTAAAAACTAAATGCTTGGTTATAATGTCCATAAAGCCCTCTACCAAAATTCTGAAATTCATGACCCCTTTGTTAGGGGTTCAGGCTCTAGGCTGGGGCCAATATGGCCACATAGTAAAAATATATTAAATCTTAAAAAATCTTCTTCTCTACTCCCATACATGTGGGCAAAAAACTGAATACATGGTTATGATGTCCACTAACTCCTCTACATAAATTGTGAAATTCATGGCCCCTGGGTCAGGGTTTCAGGACATGGGGAGGGCAATATGGCAATACAGTGTTAATGCATATAATGTTTAAAAATTTTCTTCTCTATTCTCACACATCTGTACAAAAAAACTGACTTATAATTCTGTTTACCAGAAAGTCCTCTCCTGAAATTTTAATTTTCATTAACTCTAGGGCAGGGCCAAAATGGATGAATAGGTGTTAATGCACATCATGTTAAAAAATTATCTTCTTTACTCCCACACACCTGAAAGGAAAACTGAAATCATGATTTTGTATACCAGATATTTAAGTTTTTATATATTTTATTATAGGTTTCACAGTTCTTTTTGAAGATTCCAAGCAGGGAGGTGGTCGTCATTACAAATTTATAATTTTTTAACTCCAGAATAAAACCTAATTAAATGCATATATGAGACTCCTTGACAAGTTTGTGTATGGGTTATATGCTACTCACTTGACCATTAATGCCAATTAGCCTCTCGTTAACAAATACGGTTATGGTCGAGTATATGTAATTACTTACTCGAATACAATTTTCAGCCGGGCTCTGCTGAGAGTAGAGTCCTGGCTGTAGGGAGGCAAATCGCCAATGTTACTATAAATAGCACAACTTCAAAAGTAAACAAAAACCAAACAGCGTCAAAGTAAAAGCTTCCGCTATATCAAATAGTTACACAAAGAGATACGTTTAACCAAGAAGTGTTGGCATTCTGTTTCTTTTTTCTTAATTTCGAGAGAAATTAGTTTTCATATTAATAACGTGTTTTAAAAACAAAACTTTGCATTTTGGACACATACAATGCGCAGGAATTTCCATGAACTACTTTACTGCACGTTGAAGAAATGGGGATTGAATATATAGCGCTTGTTGCAAAATTCAAGGCAGCAACTGTTGAACTCGTTTCTACTAGTCAGACACAATTTTGTTTATAGCCGCTTACAAAATGTGGTCTCTCTCTGACGCTTTGCCGACATTAAAAGCATGAGAGAGAGAGAGAGAGAGAGAGAGAGAGAGAGAGATTTTCAGTCTTTACTACGTGTATAAAGACACACCAAAAGAGCCCGGCTTTCAGTACTTCAATTTTTTGATTTTTACATGAACATTTAAGCATTTTAAACAGCAAACAATATTAACAACAACTGAGAAATTGATGTTACATGTTTTTTTTTAAATGTTAGAATATTAAAAGTTAGAAATTTTGACTAGCAAACATGTAATATAGATTTGTAGAAAGCTTTATTGTTGTTTTCAACAAAAGTTCAAAATTTGAACTAATGCAAAGCGACATTATGATATAAAACGAAGTAATCAGGGTCCCTTTATTGACACTATCTAAGACGACAATTTATTGATTGCATCGGATACAGTTGTGGTAAGTGTCTCCAGTCCTGAAACAATACACACCAACACCTAGACTAGTACATACCGGTGTGTTCGGGGATAAAGAGGCTGAATGGTCAACATATTAACCATCACGTTTGCCTAAAATTCAATATGATTTGTTTTATAAGCTATAAATAATCAATAAGTAAGGAAATATTTTTACCTTTTCAATTTAGGTTTTTTCCTTCATTTTTATATAGAACTCTTTTTTTTAAGGAGATTTTTACGGTGTAAAATTTGTCAAGACCATAATACGAAAATATAAGGAAGTTAAGACAGCAAGTTTCCATGTATACGTACCAGTATGTAATAGATAAATAGAGTCCACGGAAGTTTGGATACAACTACATTGCTTTAAATAATTATGCGTTCAAATTTTACGGACTTATAAAACTTGAAAATTAAATATGAATTAGCAACAAATATACCCGTTATACGGTAATTCATTACAATAAAAAAAACTTTTGTTATTCCACAGTAAATGGAACATTTTATACCTTTAAGATAAGCATACAACTATGTGACATAATTAATACATTTATAGATTTACATTGATAGCAAATAAATAAATGACTAGACATTCAAACAATCTGATGATATTAAATAGTTCACGATTAATCATTACATTGTCCTAAACCAACAGCAAAACCTTAAGCTTCCAATTTGATCATATAACATCTACATGCAACTATGACACCAGTTTAAAATTCAAATATTCTGACAGGTTTCAAAAACAACACATTTACAGTTGATAGCTTTTGACAACAAAACAATTTAATTGTTTGCAATTATGTACAATGTGCGCGAAACAATTCAACTTTTAATTTTATATTAAACCTACCACCTTTGAAATTTACTCGTAGAATCATATACATGTATTTAAGAAAAAAACATAATATCAAGTGCATAACTTGTACAAGAAATCCAAACTAAATCCACAAAAATGTTTTAAAATATTAAATTGGGTAAAACATTATTTGAGAATTAGAGAAAACGACAATCAGTTGCGGGTTCTGTTGTCTGCGCTGACAACCTTAATGACGAAAAAGCCGCAAACCTCCGTTTTGAATCTAGTGTCCGTGAAAAAATAAACAGCGGGATTAAGAACCCCATTGAAAGAAACAACATCAGGCAAGTACTCTAGCACCCTATCCCACTCTTCCGTTATCTTCATCTCGTGGACGAAGTACCTTCTGAAACACAAATACGTTTGTAATGCAGCAAACGTCAGGTAACAAGCAAGAAGCAACGATATGACGATGGAGAATGTACGAATGATTTTTCTGTTTTTTGCATTTTCGCCGTTGCTTTTCATACCATCCCGTCCGCTCTTTTGATTTTGGATTTCAGTGAAGTTGTCGCCCATTTCATTGGAACGTTCTGATTGGGTATAGATAGTTCGAATTTTCTCCGACCTTTTAAAATTGGCATCTTTGGTCTTGAACCTGGTCTGTCGTAGCAAACGTTTCTGAATTTTACTCATAAGAATTATTATCCCGATGATGGCGAGTGTTATCTGAATTGCTTGGAAAGTAAAGAAATAGATAGACAAGGGGTTTCGGTCGTAGCTATTTTTGACAGAGCATCTTGTAGCATTTCTTGAATCTATAACAACATCTCTTCTGCCAATGATGAAAATCATGGGAATATTCATCACTGCACTGGCGACTAATGTAACAAGACACATCATCTTCGACTGAAATATAGTGATTTGCCTCTTAAATGGTGTACAAATTTTTCGATGCCTCTCAATGGTAATGAATAGGGCCATTATCATCGACCCTTGCCCAACCGAGTTCCCCAAGTAATGGGATAATGTACAGGTAATCTCAAGACGATATGCTTGGCGGTCTCCAGAAAACATTCTATTCATTTCCTTAGCAATATGTGCAATACATGTTCCAGTATCTTGGACCGCCATGTAAACCACAAACACCTTATAATTTGTAGGTTGGTTGTACCGCTTGAGGAATACAAAAAGCACTAAGGAGTTTCCAATTATTCCTACCACATTACTTAGATAGGAAAGAATCCCTAGCGGTAGTCTGTCCATAATGATTGACATTTTGTGATCGTTTGTTGATCTTCTTTTGTGATATATTTGTATCTGAAACAAAATCAGTTTGCAACAGATGCAAATAAATGTTTTTTCTGTAACAAATAGCTGATTCAAATGTTAGTCAATGTCGATATAACACAATGTTGTTTTTTTTATTACAACACTGGAATATGATCTCAATTTGACACGTTTAATTTAGAAAAACAAAATGTTTTTTTTTCATTTTGTACTCTTTGAAGGTACATTAGTTAAATTATAATTTTTAAATATTTCATTTTCAAAAACACAAAAGATTATGTTATATCATTTACATTTAAACAGTTATTTTCCCATAGCCCAACATTAAAATTAAAATTCGTAACTGTCTGATGGCTAACACAAATACACATCACCAAAAAGTCAATGTACGAGTGTATGTCATATGCAGATATTTTAGTAAGTATACTTTTGACTGGCAATAAACGTACCCTTGACAATGTTGTAAGGATTCAGCGATGTTCGTAAAAAATCTCGTTACTTCAAAAATTAAAATAAAATTAAGGAAAAAAGCAAACAGCATAAAAACATTAACAACTACCTGGCCTACCTTTGAACAACCAAATCTGCTATGCAACAAACACGCGTTTAAGAGTTCGTTTATATATAATCTTCAAAAAAAAATCAAAGATGTGTTTGAACGTGATTTGAATATAATATATTATGTAAATATATTAAAAAATTATTGATTAAGAAGCATGTGTTTGAACGTGCTGAATGGTATTGGATTTCTTATCAATCTGTTCACGAAAGTCAGTTTCATGAGAATTATATGTAGTACTAGTAGAGGTAATACGAGACAGTCATGACATTGGTTATCGCTCGGCATCCTTGAAGGGCCTTAACTAAACAAAGATTGTTCAGACACTCAACATATCATAATGACTGGCTACTCATCTTTAATACACGAACCATTTTTTTTTTTGCTGCAAAAACCTACTAGTATGATAAGTCTACATATAACTTAAACTTTTATGATAAATAAGGTTTGAAAAAAAACATTAATTTTTTTTGTCAAAGGAAATATTTCTTTTCTAAGGAATATATAGCAAATCATTTTTGTACAGGACGACAATAATTCAATTTTGCTCCAAATAAGGCTTCTTAACGGCCTTTTCCACAAAAATATCATGGCTAGCAGAAATTCAGAAACCATGATATTTTTGTCATTTTAGTAGAAAAGAAGATTTTAGTAAAAGAAAAAAAAATTCAACATGAAAAATAACCATAGGAATCTCCATTATAGCCTTCAATAATAGTTCTTGGTTGTTTTCTCTTGGTTGTATAAAATTATATACAGGGTCTATATCAAGAATACGGCATGAATGATAAGAGGTATGATTTATTTTTTTTTCTTTTGTGAATATATAAACGACATATGAAGAATTCAGATCATTTAATACTGATGGCACAACAATAAACCGTGGATTATTTTTTTGATCGATTAAAACTAGACAATGATCAAAAATTAATTGTTATAATCATATTAAATTTAAATTGAAACACATTAAATGCCATGTACATGTAATTGGTCTCTATATATACACATGCATACTAACGTAAAAGATCTTGGAAATGTTTTTGACTCTGTTAAAGAAGAAGCACAAAGTAGTAAAAAATTGCCAACAGCAACAAAAATGAAATTCTTAAAACTACCACAGCCCAAAAGAGCCTCGAAGACAAAGTGAATAAGGAACTGAAAGAAATGAGAGAAGCCAGTGAGAGTATTAAAGAATCCCTGGCGGATTTAAAAGCATGCTCCATGCGGGATAATCTTAAATTATCTTCACTAGAATCCCAGAAGAGAGATGGGAAAATACAGAGGTGGCACTCCAAGATGTCCTACAAAAGAGATACAAACTAGAGCAGAGCTCGTGGCAAAGCCACGAGTAGGTCTTCCGTTGTTGCTGCGAGTTGAAAATGTATGTGATATGGTGTCAATAATTTATAATGACTAAACTTTCAGTTCTGCTTTTGTTATAAAAATGTGTTGTGATTGAAAGCCTGTATATAAAACGTGTTTTGAAAAAGAAAGAAAGAAAATGTTTTAGGAAAACTATCTGTCGAACACAGTTTATGTAAGCGTTTCAAACATTCTTTAAAAAATGAGATGTTTAATGGCGAGTTAGATTTTCAGAGGGTAGCAAGCATTGTTACATGTACTCATGATTCATGTGAGGAATTGTGTTTTTTGGGAGTTGATCTTAATCAACTCTCCTATGCAGTTACTCTAGCATACCGAAACTGAAACTGTGTTTGCACCTAAGCACAAATCATCGCCGCTGACAAGACTTAGTTCTTGAAAATAATGAAGCATTTTTTTAAAGGACACCTTTTTTTAGTTTTTTTAGTCGTGTGTATTCCTACGCCAGAGTTCAATATATAGTCTCGTTCAACCATCGGCTGTCTCCTTACATCTCCGGAAAGTAGAGAGTCAGTCTATATTTAGAGGTCGCATCATCAAGCTATCACGTGACCTGGTATCTCTTACTTGTCGGAGATTAACAGAGACAGCCAATCATCTGGTTGAACGAGACTAGAGTTCATTATTGGTTGGATCCATACAATTTTTGAAATATTTGGAATACCAAAACATAGTTTGATGAAATCAATTCTATTTTAAAAAATTACACAACATGATTCATTAGAGGTTTTCTCGAAATTCTAGTCGGAAAAGTCAGAGAATTCATATTATAAAAATGTGTATAATTCAAATGCAGATTATAAACTACTTGCCAAGCAAACTAGCATATCGTTGATTTTAAAATAAATACTATTCGATAAAATCAACTCTCGTCAGTACATCAGTACTAGTACTTTGATTTAAAAACCGAACCCGCCTACAAAACACGTAACCTTTTCTCTAAGATAACTTCTTTATTTAAAAATAGTTCTAAATTTTTGAAAACTATGTGCAAGTTTAGAATTGTTGCGTGATGACAAAATTTACAGACCCTGCAACGTACTACTACACCAAAAAACGTGCGACTTACTTGCGAGAAACGTTTCGTGTAAACCGTTTAGCGTTTCGTGTGATTGTGAAGCGTTTCGTGTAAACCGTTTAGCGTTTCGGGCAAAGCGTGTTAATCGTTTCGGGCAAAGCGTGCGAGAACCGCGTGAAACATTCATCAGATTTCATTCGGAACTCACTGACACTTCAATTCACTTTCAATTGATGAAAGGGAATATATCCAAGATATCTTCATTGAACAATTTTCACTCATAAAATTTCACAGGAACGAAAACAATTTTCTTACGAAGATTTATAATGGGAAATGTTTACATCTTTTCTCCATTCGGAAGTACTCGGGATACCTCGCGCAATTTTTAAACGTTTTCATCCGGGCTTATTAATGGCTGATGCAATGCAAAATCCCCGTAGACTTTCAATATTGGGATGTGTATTGAAACCTGAAGCGGTAGAGGGGGCGTTTCAACACATATAATCTGGACATTTTTCATATAAGTGGATGAACGTAGTTTGAGCACAAAGGTATTTACTATTATTAAAATATCAAGCAAAAAGTGGTGGAAGAAAAAACTCGGACATAGTATATTTTATAAATTTATGAAACTTTGAAGTGTTTTGAAATTCTTTAACCAGGGAACAACGATGTCTATATATAGATCAGTAATAGGATAAGGTAATGTCAAACATCGCAGACTGTACGAATATTTAAGAAACTGTTTTTATTACAAGTGTTACCGTTAATAATTAAATCAAAGTTTGCCGAATCTTCCTGGAATTAAACATAGGTTGTAAATTTACTTTGTATAAAAACTTTCTTCATGGTTACTCAGTGTGAAACATTCTTTACCTTAGACGTTTTACTTTTCCACTAAGCATCCGCCTTCGTTGCCTTTCCTTTACACTACATCTTAATTTATCATGTTCATAAGTGATTATTCGTTCGCATTTTAAAATATTTAATGTCCGTATTCTCGGACTCCATGCTAGGAAATTTAGTTGAATATAAGCTACGTCATTCTTATCCATGTGCATGTTGTCGACGGCGCGCGGCCAAAGAAATTTTCTCAATCGTTCTTTAAAAAGCTTTAAAGTTATACAATATAGAATATACAAGTAATTTTTATATACATACCTTAATTAATTTGTTTGCAAGTTTATAACTAATGATTATTCCTTTATCGGCACCACTTATAATTTACTCAAAACTCTCTCTCTTTCTCTCTCATTCTCTCTCTCTCTCTTCTTTCTCTCATTCAAGTCACGAGCGGCAATGTCTTAACTCCGCCCAGCTACGATCTGATTGGACAAAGGTCAGTGAAAACATTAGGTAGAAACTTTTCCGGAGTAAACCCCTATTAAAGGCTTCAATGTACTTCGCTGTAACTTAAACGATCATGTTTTGATAAGCATATAATTTTTTTTATTCTTACTGAGACCATTCGACTTTGTACAAGCAGCACACATAACCTCGGACATCGAGTGTCTCCTGCACCTGGCTGAACCTGTAAATCAACCTCTGTGTATTTGTTTTCATTGGATGGTCAAGGGTCTCTTTATTTGTCAATAGCCAATGGAAAATTAATGACTTCAAGGTAATCGGAATCAGTATTTCATGAAGCATACAATTCAAATGACAAAAATTTTATTAATTATCTGAAAATTATTTAAACCACTGTTAATGGAAAACAAAGAGTCTAAGAAGTAATTAACACACAGGGATTTGCCTACAATGAACACAGTCATGCAATTACTAGTAATTATTATGGGAATCTTTACGCATGGTACTTAATTCGAACAGATTATAATAATCTATACACTGTATGCCGTTACACATGTACGAAGCGCCGGTAATATATACGAATATTGAGTCAAAAATTTAACTCATTTTTATTTCTTGTTCTTTTCAATACAATGTGAAATTACTTTCAGAAAAAAAATCCGAAATACTAATTACAACTTTCTTTTTTGTGTAATCATTTGAATTTTTTCTGGGTTCATGTATATATATGTACAGAACATACTTATTTATGTTACGAATGATACGATATAGGAAAAAAATAATCGGTTGTTCGTAGAACATTTTTATCTTACGAATGTGACTAATTTAATTTTAAATATTTTTCAACATTATCAATGTAAATAATATCAGGTGTATTTACTGTTTGTGTTTTTACATCGTAATCTCTGAAACAAAAAAAAATACTAATGTTAGCAGAAAAATCAAATCCCGCCGAATACTGAAAAACCGATTTCAGTTAGCAATCATACGGATTTTATTTTTGGTATTGACTATTGAGTTACGGTAACTTTTTTTCTGGGTGATTTTATTATTTATTTTTTTATGTAAAAGCACCATTCCAACAGTTACTCAATTATATAACAATTGATGACCTGGGGCTATATATATATGGTCCGAGCTGTGTGCGCTGAAGCGACACAAGATTCTCGGTCGCATGTGGCGATTGAATTTACACAGACTGACCGAATAAACAAACGGGTGGGAAAGTGAAACAAATTGTTACACATGAGAAGAAGCCACCAAAAATGATTTTCGATAGATCTTGATATCGTTTTGACAATTAAAAAAGTCCAGCGCGAGCTACTGTCAGCGGGGCGGGAGGGGGCAGCAATGAGTTCGCTTCTACAAAGAAACGAACGACCATGTAGAAAAACTACAGAAGTGATTAATATGTGACCGATAGAATCTAATCTAAAGTTGTTTAAAATTCATGTGAATTTTTTTTGAAAAAAATCATCGAATGCCTCAATTCAGGACATTTTTTATCGTGCTAGCACCTACTGCAAACATGTTACATGGAACTTTGATTATGATTTGATTTCTTTAAACTACCTTGTATGCTATCTATAAATCAATGCTTAATCAACTGTACAAGTTTAATGAATTTATCTTTTCATCTTAAACGAATATAATAGTTGAAAACATAATAAAATATAGTTGTGTCCGTGCAAAATATGAAACATGAACGCGCGATAAGGTACATGTAGAAGAACACGAACCGTCCCCGGATTACTTGTCCACTCGCCCCGGTTCTCCTCAGCCATGTGCGAGGGATGATCATCATTTAAAGGTTTACAATTTGTGTGTGTGTGGGGGGGGGGGGTTGATTTAAAACATTATTTGTGCAGTTTCTAAAATATTTTACATAAACAAACTAACCATTAATTTATGTCTTACATGTACGATGTTTACGATTTGGAGTAATATCGCTCATTAATATTCATTTACACTCAAATGTTCAATTGAATAAATACAAGATGGACAAACTTTTATAGGATTAAATTAAAACAGTTCCTGTTTTTACGGCTATATTAACTCAAACACGTTCATATGCATGTAAGTGTGCGTCGCGGTGTGAGAATCTTGTGTATTAAATACCCGCTTAATTACCGCTAGGTAGTGCAGCCGTGGCTGATCTCATCGGCCGTTGGCGAAGGATATATTACCTAAAGGTACATGTACAACGCACAGACAGATTTCACACAGAGATTTTCTCTATTTGTGAATATGATTAAGTTGGGGAATAGCTTGGTAGGATGCCACTCGGCTTTCTACTGGTTGCTAATGGAAAAGAGAAACAATTCCGTAAAATTAAAACAAGTTCTTTATTCTTTAAACGTCGGATGGAAAGTCAATTAAGTAAATTCACCAACCATCCGGCTTAATTTGGAATTGCTCTCATTGACTAATCAGGATACTTGATTTAAATGCTAGCGGGCTAATTTCACAGAATTTCTTTTACGAGCTGACACTGATTACTAAAGGCCAAAAAGGTGATATAGTCAATTAGATGAATTTCGATGTACGTATGTTAACAAAGAGAAGATTAAGTAAAGCCGAAACGAGTAAAGTGTCGCTCTGATAACACAAAGAATTTATCTTGAAAGGTTTGCCTGAACAAGGAATTTGTCAGTTTATTTAACAAATTAACTTATTGTCCGACAATCTGTCGTAACTAAATAATTTCCAGAAAAGTGTTAAATTGTTTAGATGCCATGGTTATACAATTAAAAAGTAAAACGCTACCAATAAATTTTCTCGATCAAGAAACACTTTTTTTTTAACACTGAGAAAAAATACAAAGCATTTAAAATAAGTAAAATTTAAATGATTTTGAAATAAAAATTGTAACTCTAAAATGCTAAAAATAGAAAAATTAACTTGTGCTGAGTTAACACTCAGAAATTATAACCTATAGATAGTTTTCTGAATTTTAAAACTTTAATGTAACACAGACACAGTTCAGAACCTAGGAAGATTTGAAAAGTTTGCAGTATAATGACCATACTCTATTAAATAGAAGTTATTTATTTTAAACTTAAAACCCACAATTGATCTGTGTCTATTATTGCTTTAGATTTAGAATGACATTGCTTTTATTAATTAACTGAACGATTTCTCAATTGACATCCAATCGTTTAATCCATAAAAAAATTATGTGTAATCAAAACGAAACCAATTATCAAGTTCGCAGCTAAATAAACTCATACATGTATATGAGAGACACAGGTCTCGTGTATTAGATAACCGCTGACCGCTACAGCCGCGAGCATGGTGACTAATCAGCCAGGAAAGCTGAAACTTGTATGAAAGCATCCTCTGGTAGTGTAGGTTCAAAGTTGTGAAAATCATGACCCCTGGGGGTAGGGTGGGGCCACAATGGGGGGTCGAACTTTTACATAGGAATATACAGAGTAAATCTTTAAAAATCTTCTTCTCATGAACCATAGGATCAGGAAAGCTGAAACTTGTGTGGAAGCATCCTCAGGTAGTGTAGATACAATGTTGTGAAAATCATGACCTCCGGGGGTAGGATGGGGCCACAATGGGGGGGGGGTCAAACTTTTACATAGGAATATCTAGAGTAAATCTTTAAAAATCTTCTTCTCAGAAAGTAATCAGCCAGGAAAGCTGAAACTTGTGTGGAAGCATCTTCAGGTACTGTAGATACAAAGTTGTTAAAATTATGTCCCCCCGGGGGTAGGATGGGGCCACAATGGGGGGTTGAAGTTTAATATAGGAATATATAGAGTTAATCTTTAAAAAACTTCTTCTCAGACACTAATCAGCCAGGAAAGCTGAAACTTGTGTGGTAGCATCCTCAGGTAGTGTAGATACAAAGTTGTAAAAAATCATGACCCCCGGGGGTAGGATGGGGCCACAATGGGGGGTCGAAGTTTAACACATGAATATATAGAGTAAATCTTTAAAAATCTTCTTCTCAGAAACTAATCAGCCAGGAAAGCTGAAACTTGTGTGGAAGCATCCTCAGGTAGTGTATATTCAAAGTTAGGAAAATCATGACCCCCGGGGATAGGGTGGGGCCACAATGGGGGGTTGAAATTAAACATAGGAATATATACAGTAAATCTTTAAAAATCTTCTTCTCAGAAACTAATCAGCCAGATGATTCTTTATAATTGTTTAGACTTTGGCCCCAGGACAATTCTTTGGCTTTACAAGAAGGTTCAGAGTTTGATGTAGGTTTATATCCCATATATAAACTATTGTTAAGGATCTTTTTGAGAACTGCAATACTCAACATATGATAGGACTATAAAATCATCCTGTTAGAAAAGGGACTAATGATTATAAACATAAGAATATCCAGGGGTAAATGGATTTTATTTATACATGATCTACATGAATTATTGTACATTGTCCAGATAGTTTGTATTAATTATGACTCCATTAAGCTGATTTTATTATACCTATTGTTCCTCAGGTGAGCGATGTGGCCCATGAGCCTCTTGTTTTTTCTTCTTTCCACTGATGCCTACATGAGACAAGGCATTTTTTGTGATAAAAAACATTTTTTTAAATAGAATATTTTTTTCTCCAAGAGTAAAGTTTTTTTTTGCAGTTGTCTTTGTAAAAATACTATTGTGTAATATGCTCGCACATTTAATAAACACATACTTCTATTTAACAAATAGGTGGTGCTCTAAAACATGTTTTGATGATAATTTGACATTGTACATTTATATGACCTGATTCTTCTTCTAAAGAAAATCCTTCTTAAGAAGATTTTTGTGTAAAGATACAGGAAAACATCCAAATTTAAAATTTAAATTACTATTTAAATTACTTTGTATAGATTTTAATTTAGAATTTAAATTACTATGTATGAATTTTTTTTCTTTACTAAATAATACTTTGTAGATAATCAAAACATGATTTTTTATTTTAGATCTAATAGACATTGTTTTTACCACCCACCTTCCTTGAACCAAGTAAATTACTATAAAAGGATATTTTGATTTTAGTTAAATAGTTGGTGTTCTAAAACACAAGGTACATGTAGTTGGACGTGTATGCCTATTCACTTAATGCTTATGTACCTCTCATGCTCCTATGAATCGCAAAACCAAAGTAAAGTTTACAACAAAACATCCTTTAATGTGGCGTTATTAAAATGTAGGCCCGTATCATGCAGTGCAACAATTCTTCGGTACTAGTATCATAACACTTTTCTTTTTCAAATCGTGACACACGTAATTTTTTTTCATTAGATATTCATTTTTGACTTGTTGTCAGTAAGGCCTAAAAGGCATATCAATTTTAAGACAACAAAGTTATAAGAGAGACTGTTGAAGTTTTATTAAGATATATGTAGAATAATTAAGGCGAAATAGGGATAAACGTAAATATGTGAACATGATTATTTTAATTGTTCATATTAAAATACTCTTTTGTCACTACGTGCAAATGTCCGAGAAGGTAATGTGTAGCACAAAAAGAATGGATGAATCGTCTTATATTTCGTTGATATGATTCGTCTTCAATTTTGTAAATGCATTCTCTCTCCCAGTAGATGACGATTCGAATAATACTTCACTCCCATTGTTTTCTTGATGGCATGCATCCACAATTTTGGGGTTTGTTGCAACAGTTCGTAAATGTACACACTTGTCTCGATTCAAGTTGATGCAACATTTGTTTGCAAAATAATAGAAGACGAATTCGATAATCAAAACTAATAACCCTGCAATGATACCAACTCCTGTTAGATAAAAAGCCGCTTGAAGGTCGATTAAAGAAATGGATTTCGATTGAAGACCAGAAGGTGCAAAACAAAAAATCGACTTTGGCCAGTGTTTTTCTTTAAAGGTTTGTAGAATGCCTCCTTCCTGAAGGGATATTATTCTGCAATTGACAACGTATTTATTGAGTTCTGATTTGCATATACACAAACGTTCTCTATCCAACAGAATGAAAAACTGCATATCTCTTTTGAGTAGAGGCAGTATAATCAAGAATGTCCGTGCTTGCTGTATGAAAAAAAAATCTAAAAAATTTTAAGGTTCAGTATAACAATGTAAAAAGTTTTAGAGGTCAGTATTTTTTTCATTGTAAAATACTGTTGTTTAAATTTTTTTAACCAAATTGAGTCCAGCTTTGCTTGCCAAAATATCTTTCATTTTAATGATTTTATCTAAATAATGAAAACATATTGATGAATGTGATACTTGTAAACTTCTAACGATGTGATTTACCGGTTACATAATTATACAAACGAGTTTTCGAGGAGCATGTTGTAAAGTTGGTCCATAAAAGCAACTAACGTAATCATAAATTGTATATCTTGATATTTTAAACTATTTTTGGTATCTTGAAAGCTGCTATTTTTACTAAATTACCGCAACTGATTCCTAAGAACACTGATGGATTCAAATTCAAATCGATATATAGTGTGTTAAAGATAATGGTATGATACTTACTGATCGGAGAAGGTTTTTGTGTACAAGGAGTTATTTGGCAGACCCACAGCATAAAAGTTATTCGGAATCTCCTCCTCAGCTGTCATCAAGTCGCATTGATTTGATTTTCGAATGTCCATATAAACTTTATCTCCAAAGTAAACATACTTCTCCCGATACATTTTGTCGATGTGGACATTAGGATCCGGACTTAACACCTCTGGATCCGTCTCGTTAAACTTTTTGATCCCTGCCCACACAGCTTGTAAAGTATCCACTGTAGATGACTGCAATTTTTTTTAAAGTACTGTCTTTTTACAATTAATCAATTTATATAAATTTCAATACATTTGCATTAAGCATTTCTGTCCCTTGAGCAATATTTTTTCTATAGTATGATTTTTTTTATTGGAATAGACACATTTAAATCCAGTTAGGTAAGGAGCTATACATTCTCTGGTTTTTCTCTGATATATCATATGGAAAAGGTATACATGTTCAAGGCGTGTTTGTAGACTAGTCTAAGTGCAAAATACACCATACTTGGACTGGCAAAAAAATTTGGTACAGTGTTAAAATAAATATATCTAAAATATCTTACATTAAACCAAGTCACAAAGAAGGTGCCACCAATTGTACCCCATTTATACTCTGATTGAGCAATCATCTCATCCAGAGAATTAAATGGCGGTTTATCTAATGGTACAGTTAGGAAAGCGATCAGGTTTCCACTGTACGTTCCAACCAGAACGATAGAAAACAACCAGAAAGCGCTGACGAGGGTACGGCCACTGGGGGATTTAGGAACACTTTCGCCTCCTTCAACAGAACAATGATGGTCATACAAAATTTACTTGCGACTTCTCATAGTTTTAGTAGAGTAAGTATTTAAAGGGATCTAGGAATTCATACACATACATTATTCGCAGGAATAAAGTTTTGTTTAAGATTAAGACTCAAAATGAAGCACTATCATGGATTAATGATGTCCTTGAATTAATCATACTTACTCGTACATTTCATTGAACGATAGATATATTGTTTGAAATTTCATATGAAACATCCACATTTTATCTTCCGTATGATACAGTAAAAACGGTTATAGAAAACACGCTTATAATGAACTGACGCTTACAGCGGCGTAATTTTTATTTACCAAGGCTAATTTACATGTTGTAAACGTGACGGATATAACTAATTACGTTTATAACAAAGTACATTCAAACGTCACTTGCGTTTCATTTTAAGCGTGTTTTACTGCATATTGACTCCACTGAACTTCTTAAGTTTATTTTTGTTCATAGTTTTTGGTTGCAGGGTACCTTGAGTCAGCAGAGCACCAAACATGTACCAAAAGGAGTGCTGGAAATCCTGTTGACCCTGGGTACCATGGACTTTGTAATATGGAGACAGTTGTTCTGTTATACACAAAAAGAAGGCATAAACTACCAGAACTACCGCCGTGCATACCATTACCTGTAATACATAAACATTTATGCATATAAAGTTTAGGGTAAGTTCGAGTTTTATTAATTTTGCAAATCAAAGAAATCTTTCTTGAACTAGGCTTACGGCAATCATATTTGTGTGAGGCATTATACATGTAACACCTATGTTAACAATTCTAGACATCAAAAGAAGTAAAAAAATGGAAATAGTTCTGAGCTGAAATAGTGTCTATGTCATTGATATTTACCTCCCATCGTAGTGGTTTCGCAAGAATGAAGAGTTTCTTTTCATTAGGGTCAGGTTTTTTCATCAGAAGGGTAGAAGTATCGTAATAGAACGGAATAGTGAAGTCCATCACCATTTCTCTGTCAGGGCGTACAGAGGTAGTAGCTACCATTAAATCAACTTCCTGTTTTGGATTCAATTCATATGTAGAGTACATATTGTAACTGCAACGTTTCATAATAAGTCAATATGGCTTCTTAGATTGAAACACCAATCGAGAATTTTGAGAACTGAACTTTTGGATCGAGAAAACCGACCATTTAATTATTTGTACCACGTGGACTTTGATTGACAGTAATTGACACGTGCTGAAAACTACAAGATCTTTGTCCCACGGTCATCATAGAAAACGAGGTTAAAGCGATTCTCTAAATGAAACACATCCTTACTTACTCGATAATTCATAAATGGTTTACCAATTTAGGTTCATTTTAAAATGAATAGACATGAATATGTCAAATAACCCTGTCCAGGAGATTCTTTGCGAGCCCTGCATGTGTTTTGTTTACAGTAAATACGCATGCGTAATAGTATAGAAGGCTGAACCCCGAACACGTTGCGATGTAAATATGTGATAGGTTTTACGTAATTATAAATTTTAATAAAATAATAATATTTATTGCATAGAGAACTTTGAAATTTTCTGAAAGTTTATGCATTCATGAGTAGTACAAAAATACCGAACCCGATCGGAATATTTTTTCAAGTCGGTTTTTTGATCAGATGCGCCGTACTGTCTCTTTAAATTATTTAAAAGTAGTAAATTTTATGGAAGATGATGAAGGTATGTAATGTTTGGCTTTCGTTGGCTACACTACCCGTCTTTCTAATTGTCCCACCATTCCACTCCATGACCCATTTTGCAGCAGTGTCCCGAATTCCCCATCTGGCGCTTCTATCACAGTGTATCTACGTTGAACGAAACGAAATGGACAGTTAAGTTCATAACATTCATTAAATGATCGAAAACAATACCTTTAGATTAATATATCGGTGTTCTAAAAGTTAAGACTGACTACGAAATCTATGTGCACGCTTCTGAAAAGTTGGCTAAAATTATTTTTTCCTCTACGATATGCTATTCGGATACTATACCCTAAATCTAGTACATGTACATGTAACTATAATATGTTTCATATTTGTATATGTGCAAATACTCATAATAGCCCCGATGGAACTTTGTTTTCTCTAGAATATACTGTAGAAGCACATATTTTAGTTGGGTTAATATTTCGTTGCTTTTCAACCAAATTGTAATGCGCATAAATTAAGTTTGTAATGTGATATTTTATAATACATATGTAGAAACCAGACACAACCTAATACTATTAAACAAGACCCCAAAAGCTGACTGCGTGTCTACTTAGGGTCTGGTTGGGGTGCACTTTTAAAGAATTGAATCTACTCTGGGTCTGATTTGGATTTATAAGAGATCAGCACTTGAGGTGTGCTTTTTGCACTTAAGTGTGAAGCAGACCCGTCCTTTTTTCTACTGCCTTTAGGCCCGACACTTGTGTATTTCAATTACACATGTAGGGACACTTTTCAGTAGCAAAAGAGTCACCTTCTGAAATTTGGGTCTGCATTTTAATTCCATTCTGGGTCTGCTCTGTGTCAGCCTGAGGTCTGCTTGGGGTCTGCTCTGAATCCTCCATAACAGACCCGATGCCGACACAGAAATTACACCCGAGGTTTCATTGGTGTCTGTCTTCTGTTAAGTTGAGTCTGGTTTTGAATGCACTTACGTAAAGTTGAGTGCTTTTGCTAACTCTCGAAGAAGATCCATACAGTATCCGAAATATTTCACAGTCGTTCCATTCTCAATAAATCTTTCCGTAAACGGTGGCCACTTAGAAAACCAAAGACTTTTAACAGTTAAGTTAATTTTTGATATTAATACAAGATAACAGAATATAAACATACACATTTATGGCCAAATGCCGGAATTTTAAGGTTTTTTTTATTTATTATGATATTTCAATGAACATATCATACCCTGTCGTAAACTCATAACAAACAAACATGATAACGAGAGAAATTTATACAATCTTCTGTATACTAGTACTTTTTGATTGTGAATTACAATTTTTGTTTATCTGATTGCGTTTCACAGACCAAGTTTCCTTTTTTGTTAAAGAAATATCTATAGAATTTAATTGAAAAGAATGTTTGTCTGGTTTTAAGTTAAAGCAAGGATACTATGTCATGTATTAATTGAGATATTTTCAATAAGTGAGCTTCCCTTAAGGAAAAAGATAAAATAAGAAAACCTGTACTGCATGCTAGTATATTTTTCGTCTAACTGCAGGTAATTCACCAGAACAGTTACTTTCAAAAGCCTTAATTACGGTTACTTGAATTTAATTGATCTATATTACCTACCCAGATTGTTGTGACAAACAAGTGTCGGCAATTGAATCCAAAATTGGAATTTGGAAAAAACGAGGAATACGTTAGTAGTCCATTTGAATCAACACAGCCAATTGGTTCGAATTGTCGATAAAGATTGCACCGAGGTGAACAGTCTAATTTTGTTTTCCACAGCAATGTGTATAAGAAGAAAATGTTGGCATCGCTTTTTCTTGTAGTACAGTTCTACAATCAATTTTGAAGTTTCTGTAAATTTTTATTGTTCTAGAGGATGTATGACACAGGTGACAATAGGCACTGCATATCGACTAATTACAAGATAAAAGAAAAGGAACAATATCCGAATTGTATTACTGCAATTCGAAATATCATCTGTCGTGTTTTACAAATATTTAAGCCCACTGACGTCAATTTCTATATTTGTTATTTCTTCGAAAAACAGTTCTTTTAATCCTTTTGTAGGATTGTACAATACTATTATCAAACTAGACACGATCTAGTTGCGAGCAACGAGTAGGCCTTCCTTACGATTGTAGACGGTAAAAAAAGGACTTTGACGAAAAAATTGTCGTTTTTAAACAAAATCTGAAAAACAATTTGTTGAGTCATCTTTTGGGGATACAAACTCTTTTTTAATCAAAGAATTGAGGTATAAAAAAGGGATTTATGAGTATTTTAGTCCCTAATTTTCAGTGTCAGTCCATTTTCTTAAAGTTTAATGAAAATTCTTGCCATTTCAAACACATTTAGTTCAACATACATTGAATGTTTAAAAATTATGTATCGTTCTCGAGATATCTGGAAAATAGCGATATAGAAACCAACCCTATAACTCCGTTTAGGGACCTTTTAGGGAAAATAGTGTTGCATATTGTGAAGCACATGATCTTGAGTATCTTTTCTTTAATACTGCTTTTCAATTTTTTTTCTCCATTTTGAGATATTGAAAATCATAATTTTGGATTTCAGGCCCCTTAAAACCCCTTAATTACGTATAAAAGGAACAAACAATTGTACTATACACTTAAAAAACATCAAAATAATTCATTGTAAAACGTTATTATAAGTATGCATAAAAGATATCTCGGTCCATTTTTAAAAGGGTAATTAAAACCGCTTTTTTTTCTTTTGTCAAATGGAAGCTCTTATTTGTTACACATGTTTTAACAAAATACGTTCGCGAAAAAAGATATTAAAAGACAATCAGGAAAAATCTCGACCTTTTTCTAGCCTTGATTTTTTAGCTCAGGTGGGCTTCGGCTCTATTGGTCAAAGAATGATGTAAATACCAATGTCAATATCAAATCATTTGTCTTCAATTCTGGAACTAATTACTTCAAATCAATATTTTTAATTATAAAGTAGAAAAAAGCCAGATAAGCTGATTCTCTGAAAATTAGTAAAGCATCGATATCAAAAACGAAAATGACGTCATCAATACAAACAATATTCCAATAAAGTTAAAAGACATTTTATATTTTAGTTCTGACAGGTTATTTTAATCGCCGGCGCTATTTTTTAACCTTTTAAGAGGACTAGATTGTTGTGGCCAGTTGTATGTTAATGTCCTTAAATACCAGCGCTATTTACATTTAAGGTACATGTACTAGTATATGAAAAAGGAAATTTTCAAAGCTAAAATATATGAAACATTTACTTACTAAGTAGAATTTAATGGCTGACAAATTTATATTTAAAATTTCAAGGAAGATATATTGGTTAATTTGTTGACGACCTTGAGCCTCTATAATTAAGGAATTAGAATAAGCAAACCTTAGGCTATCTGATAAGATGAACATAAATTCAATGACCTAATTAACATATTGGTGTCATTGACATTCACAAGTTTAAAAACTCTATGAAAAAGGTTGCTAGCAACTCCGGCTGAATCAGGCTTCGTTATTCTGATAAGATTTGTTTATTGGCGTTAGTTTGATAATTCTAATGCATATATATCTTAACATTAACCACTTCAAACTGTAATACATATATACCTTAACATTGACCACAGGTTCAAATTCCTTTTCAATAAGATTCAGCAAAATGACGTTGTCAAGGATGGAATTGTTGGTCCCTATGTCATCATCAAAGTCTGGAGACGTAGTAACAACGAACCACGAAGAATGGTCTCTTAGCGCAGTAAAACGAAAGTTTCTTTTGGATTGGTCGAAAACACTCGCCTAAAATTATTTCAACGTTATGCCAAAAAAAATCCACAAGGTCACAAGATTTTAAGATAAAATAATAAATCATATCAAAATTTTCTACATGATATAAAAATTGATGAGAGAGAGAGAAAGAGAGAGAGATGAAGAGAGATAACTCATTACATTGTTTATCATTTTTAAGCAGTTGCGTTTTCAATTACAAACCAGAAAAAAAAATCATTAATGATTTAAGGTAATGACAACTTGACAAAAAACTATAAGTGTGAATATTCCTACTCTAAGGTCGGTATATCTTTACAATCACCCTTATCCTTAGAGCATTAACCTTGCGGATATAATGTCCAATTTTACATAAAATAATTATGATACTGTTGCAATGATTGAGCAGCAATGATCAGTAAATTATTTATATTCCCCTGCCAATAATCTATAACTGTTTACGTTTTGAACAAAAAAAAAATCATTAGTTTACAGAGAAGATGCGTTTATTTCATTCTATATTTTATGTCTCTCTGATGCAAGTTTATTATAAAGGAGCTTAAGTTTAATTCAAACATATACACTAAACACGCACATGAGATTTGTTTCATAACGGAAACTACATCTTGTTGTTTCTTCTCCAAACATACAAAAGCAAACTACTGATTAATCACTGCTATTTCGTTTCACCATTTGAATCCACGGGGCGTTTATCACCAAAATTCCTTCTTTAAAAACAATAAACTTTTGAATAGAACCAAAAACTTCTAATTTCTTTGTACTACACTGTTCAGTGAAATTATCAAGCGTTTAAACAGAAGATAAACCAGTATTAAAAAAGAATAGTTTGAACTTGTCTATAGTCTGAACATGAGCCATCAGCCAATAAACAACAGTTAAAACAAATAACCCCATACGTATTTCTATACAATTAAGCCTACTTTTAATGTTGTATAGGTCAAATATTTGTTTTTATAAAACAATGTGATGTCTCAGTTTACCTGTTTCAGAATCCTTCTTGTATTATTTGGGCTACAGAAAATGGTAAAGTTGATGTGATGTTCAGCCAATTCAAGATATAGCCCTTTCAGAAGCATCAACAAATTATGCTCATCAGAAATGTCGTCAACATTGTAAAGTTTTTGTACAAAATAATCTTGGTTGATTCGCTCAGTGAATACATCAACAAGAAGAGCTTTAAAAGAAATTTGGACGAGTAAGTAAAACATGACTGTTACTGTCATAAGGCGAGTAAAATACAAAACCATCAATAAAATAGATTTAAAAAAGAATAGACTGATTAAGATAAAAACACAATGGCTTTGAAAACATGAAGATTATTTTTCCAATAAAGCTTAAAGAGGAATATAAATAATTTTTTTTACCAATGGTTCAATAAAATTCATCAGCTGCATTGCGAATTTTCTTACCATACAGATTGTCGAAGAAAATGACGGACAAACGCCACCTTAGTTCCTTGAAGATAGCAATTGACATGGACGCGACCTTTTGAAGTTGAAATTGACTTCTGTTTTCTTTTACGATCCGGCGACCATCGCTGATTACCTCTAATGCTGTGGCTTCGGGATTGTTTACAGAGGGCCAACAGTTCCTTGTCTGTTCGGTAATTATTGTTTTGCTGGTGAAATATCCAGCAAAGTCTTGGATAAATGTCGGGATGTTTGAGGGAAAAAAGATAAAATCGTAGTCTTTTTTGCTCATTTCATGAACTATGAAAGAGATATAAAACAGTAAATTCAGATTTATTGTCAAATAAATGGAGGATAAAGAAGATCAAATCTAATATGTTGATAGATAAATTAAAAAAATCCCAGACATTTATACATAAATGTTTACACAAATACACACTAAAAAAAGATAGAGCATTTATATGTTAAAATTTAATATTACTTTAAATTTTCACAAATATATTATCCTAAGATCAAATACAATATATACCTTTCTGTAGAACAAGATATGGTTCAGAAAAGTCCACAAAATAGATTATGCATCTGTTGGTTTGTATTTCATCAAGGTTTACTTCTTGTAATTTACTGTAAACTATACCTGTACAAAAATGTTTTCATAGTGGTTAAGTTTACTTCCTTATTTTCTTCATATACAAATGAAACAGTGGCAGTCAATTTGATCTCAATGAATACGTTATTTATGTTTAACACTGTTCTTCCTGAGACGAGCAGCTCACCGCAGTTCGCTTTTTGTCTTTAAGGTGGAATAACACATCGTCACAAAATGGCTGACCTCTGATCGAAACGATATTTCGTTTCATTGAAAGATTGTTTTATGGCAACATGTAACTTACTCTATAGCCGAGAGGATAAGGACTCGGTCTTGTGATCCGTACATCCGGAGTTTGAATCCTGTAGAGGCTTTTTGTTGTTACTTACTGAATTAATTTTTTTTACATAATCATTGTTTATCCCAAACTGCAATTTGTTCGCTTATTTGACATATTTATAGTTTATTTATCATTATATCTTTCATAATCAAAAACATTACTGTAAATATGAGTGCTTTTCAAGGTGTGTTGTTCCGCCTTAATTGAAGTATATCACTTGTGTGAATGAAAAATGTCATTAATTAAAAACAGTAAATTACGAAAAATAGGTTTACAAGGAAAGGGGAAGTCAGCAAAATATCAAACAATTTGCGCAAGACGATACATGTACATGTAGATTACTTATAGAAATGTATAACAAGTAACCATCTTTGATTAACCTAAAGAACACTAGATCAAAACAAAATCCTGAATAACGAACCCGATTTTCTTTGTTTGGCATATATATATATATATATATATATATATATATATATATATATATATATATATATATATATATATATATATATATATATATATATATATATATATATTTATATATATATATTAAAATTAAACTAAGAATTACGTTTACCAATCTTTTCTAAATGGAACACATTTTGATTTTTTCTTTCAAAATGATGAAATCTTACCTACCAATATGTTTACTCTCGCATTCACTAACATTGTTTTCCTTAGCATGATGAAATAAAATAAAACACGTTATTACGATCACATATTTGCTATATTTCTGTTCGTCCCACATTGCTTGTAGATGATTTCACTGCTTCATCTAAAACTTCTTTACATTTTATGCAGATGGAATGCGACATAGTTTTATTCTTTGATGCCACAAATAACGATTATTAAAAGCAAGTCTAAAATCTATAGCAAAGGTCATTATAAATTCAGAAAACGTGCTGATGGCTGCTGTTCTGTCTTGATTCTTGAACTGTACTCCTCTGCGTTATAATCAGTTTGAAAGATCCAAAAATAGAAAGCTAGTGCTTGCCATAGAATTTACCTTAAAGACAAATAAACTCCAGAAATACTCTGACAGGTTACGAGATGAAACTAAGTGTATTTCTTTCTCCTTTTCTCCTGTTTTGAATTTTGAAAAAATCGATGCGTTTTTGCTAAATGCCATGCTGTTCATCCACCAAATCGACCAGACTCCTCATGATGTAAAGTAATTTTCAATGACACAATTAAGTGCATACTTTACTAGGGTAGGACTTTCCCAGGTATAATTAAAGTCCATTGTGATAAAGTTCCTTAGAGAGTTTGATTTTTTTCGTATTCGCCAAGAGTGTATAAACTATTTATTCCAAGTAGTTCAACATTATTAAACACAGTTTCATTTTGAAAAGCAATTGCAGGAAAACATCACATTTTTAATATTGATTACATGTTTTGATAATTTATGACGTGTGGAGTTTTTTTTTAAGTGGACGAAATAGAAAAGACACAATATATCAATTACATAATATTGTGGTTTCCAATGAATACCAATTTTCGTGGATTTCGTTATTAAGTTGATCCACGAAATTGAGTGTTCATTTAAGTGCAATTTCTATTAACATTTTGTACTGATAGTGTTATTGGCCATGAATTTACGTATCCTTGAAACTGCGATTTTCACTTTATCCACGAAAATTGATACCCTTGAATATTAATGAAACCTCAGTAGCTAATTATATTTTTGATGAATATTTCATAAAGTTAATCGAACGTTTTTCTTTAATTGTGATGTATGTTTATATTTTTAATGATTAAAGAATAGCAATGTCATCTTCAAAGGATATTATCTTTTTATGATGACAATTATTGATGCATTTTTTGTCGGTAACGAAAGGAAATAGTGTAAACATATATCATGTACAGGTCATGTACAATACAATTGGTAAATGAATAATTTGAATTTAAATGCTTGTGTGTTTCAGCCCAAAGGACTTGGAATTTGAAAAAAAAATTGGGCACGAATTGTCCACACATTAATAAAAACCAAAAATTTTAATAACTTGACAATTACATTGTAATACATTTGCAAAAAGAACACCTTTAGAGTTATGTAATTCATATATTTTTTTATAGTTGTTTAATAGTGGAATATTCAAAATATCCCTTTTGTCGACCATGTTTCTATGTAATGAATAAATAACGAGATAGCGTTGCATAGTTTAGAGAAAACATTCTCTCCGAGGGCCGAAGGCCCGAGGAGGGGATGTTTTCTCTAAACTATTCAACACTATCGAGTTATTTATCTAACTTAAAAAAATTCCCCTCATTGGACCTCAGAGAAGCAATGACCCATTCATATGTCCAACTGTGCTGTAATACAAAAGCACCTAGCTCATTTATAATTCCAACAGTACCATACACAATAGTCTTACCAAACACACCTTTTATTCATGGACGAGTGAACATTAAAGAAAACCTTTCCGCTGTACTGAGCAGACATAGATTTAGATGATGAATTTTTTAACGCAAAGTATAGAAGTCCACAGTTCCGGGAAAGGCACGGATACCGTTTGAATGATATTTTAGAAATGCAATGACAAAGGAAAAAACAGAATTTTGACGTAAATTAACAGACGATGATTTGTGAAAAAATTTGATAGGAGTCTTACGAAGTCATAGTGCGACAATATCCCTTTTATTGTTAAAACTAATGAAAAGGAGTGTTATGGTTCAAGGTTCAAAGAGGAAGTCTAAAAGTGTTTATGGAAGTGATGTAATATGTGATCCCAAGTCTATTAAATTAAGAAAAAGGAAATACATATATTTCTGCTGAAATTTCATTCGTGGCTTATCGGATGTACATGTATGGATGACAAGATTCTGTGTTATAAATTTGGATTTATGTTGGAAATACACGTTTTCAACATTTTGTCATTTTTATTTGTTTGATGCACAGTTGGATATTTGAATATCCAACTGATGGGCGGTTGGATACTAAAAATATCCAACTGCCCATCAGTTGGATATTTATATATCCAACGACTGCTGATTGAATAGTGAAAATAAACGTTGACTAAATACAATGGTTGACGTCATAGAAGTTTAAAAAAAAAAATATACATGTGATATCTAAATCATTTAAACTATTTTAAAGAAAAAGAAAAAAAAATATACTGATCATACAACACAAAATAGGGCTTAAAATATACTTAACGAGAGTAGTTACACATTTTTCCTTAAAAATCATATCGGTACTCACCAATGGTTTTCCTATCATTCAATAATATATATTGAAGAAAAGATCAGCTGGGCAGTGGTATTATGATTAAACAGTTACATGTACTGTTTTTATTAATAACACCTTTTTACACCCCTCCCCCCATTCTGCATTCTTCCAAATGTCTCCTGCAATAAACCTTAAAGTCACAGTGATCTTTTTTGTATATCAACGTTTCGAGGATTACAAAATATTTGAAATATACAGATATTTTTTAAACAACAAATTAACTGCGGTTATTGATTTCGTAACCGATTCATCGTTCCAACAGAGTTTGCTAGTTAACTGATCAGCTATCTCCATCCTTAAAATATAATAGTGTGAACCAAATGCAGCAAACATAACTCTATTTCTCTTTAATTCTGTACTGACATCTGGTCATTGATTTTAATTTCATATTAAATAATTGAATAACAAAAATGTTGATTTTATGTAAATCACTAAAAATAAATGCAGGAAACCGATCCAATCGAGTCGTAAAGTACTTCGAACACGATCTCCACCTTTTTAGGTCACCTGAGTTTACTATTTTACTGAAATATGCATGATCATCTATGATCAATTCAGTATTTCTATTAATATTTCATTGTGTATAACATCAGACATGCAATTCTAGTTAAAATGCTTCGTATCATGTTCAGTTATTAATTGTATACCTGTCAAAAACCTGTATAGGCGTGATTTACCAAAATATTAATATTAATATTTTGACACTACCCCCGTACTTTAGTTACATTTTTACGAGATCAAACTATCTGCTTTGACCCGTAATAAGATCGAGTAAATACATGATAACTGTTTTAAACATGTTTATATTTACCGTATTAATCACCTTGTTCAGTTTTATGCCATTTTAATGCTCTTTCCGCGAGATAATCGTCATTTTACCTCCCACAACCATCTCTGTACGGAGCATGCTGTTTGACGGACCGCTTCACTCATCGACATGCAAACGTATTCTGACACTTATTTTTCACAGGTGCTTGAGGACAGGATTGACCCCCCCCCCCCCCCCTCATCGACATGCAAACGTATTCTGACACTTATTTTTCACATGTGCTTGAGGACAGGATCGACCCTCCCCCCTCCCCCCCCCCCCCCCCAGTATATAGGTCTGATTTTAAAAAAAAAAATGTTTGTTCTATGTAATTTTGGGCAATGGATGAATAAATTAGATTAGAAATATGTCATAAAAGGATAATTTAATAAAAAAAGAAAATTAAAGTCACGGGGGTCTATATACTTGGGGGAGGGGGGGGGGGGGTCGATCCTGTTCTCAAGCACCTGTGTTATTTTTGTGTTATCAACATTGTTGTATTCTTTATTATATTAATCATTATTGTATTTAAATGCTGACAACTATTTTTCCGTGTTTTTACCTCAGTATGATCGGTGATTGCTTTTATCTGTCGCCTCGATTGATGAGCTATGTCTTCGTAGCGAACTTTCGTATTCAAGTGTATCGCTACGCGCAATACTTCAGAAGGCGCTGAATTTTCAAAAATTCCTTTAGTGTAAAATTTCTGCAAGGATGTGTATAAAAGCTATGTGCGTATTTTGACTTAGAAATAAGTGTCTGTGTTATTAAATTAATCCAGACAAAGCTTCGTATAGGAATAAAATGTTTATTTATTATATAATTATATTTGTTCGGAAATTAGGAAACTTATCCGGAATGTCCAAAATCCATACAGATTTTTGATTGGTTGTTTTTGTCCGGACAGAAAAGGCAAGTACTCATTGGTTGGAGAAGTTTAGCTAGCTGGAGAAGCTAGTTCCAGCAGCAGTATCATTTGATCACTCGATCACATCCCGTTTGGTTGAGCACTCCTCAGAGAACTCCATATAAGGTAGATAAGCAAGATGAACCTGGTCGTAGACGACGTTAATTTTTATAAGGACTTCGCCGTCAGGACAGAATCGGTCTAGTATAGCAACCATGTATACCAGTCTTTCCAGTGTTATAGTTCTAGTTATTATTTGTGGTCTGTAAAAGGAACTGTTATATTTGAACTGTTTCAAGTTTAGAATCACGAGTTGTCCGGATTGTTCGGAATCCGTATTATTGCTGTTCGGATTTTCTTAATTCATTAGATCAAATAGGTTATTCATTTTTATACCGAGTTGTCCGGATAAGGCTGACAAGATTATTTACAGTTTACTGGAAATTATGAGGACTTAAATAGCATACCTAGTACAAATGGGGAGGGGGTGTGATTTTACCAGATAGAATTAGACTGCGTGTGTCGAGTTTAGCTGTCCGGATCGGCGCAAGTGTATGCATTTAATATTTAGTAATTCAGTACAATTCGTATACGCTGTTTATTGTTGATATTGAGCTTGAGAACGACAAATCCTGCAGATACGAGAACTAGTCGCATTTTCTTCATTTTTTTATTACGAGTTTTTTTTTTTTTTAAACGGTGATAGCCCCGGGTTTCATGTTGTATTGTTTGAAATGGTCAGCATCTTAGTCTGTGTTGTGATATTGATATATTTTGCCATCCTGAATAAATTGATGTTTCTTAGAAAAACAGTGTTTTTCTTTTTTGGCAAGGGCCGCTCGACTTGCTACATTACTATTGCTATCCGTTTTCATCCGTCGTCGTGTGACGTGCGTCGTGCCTTAACAATTTTACATTCTTAACTTCTTATTTAAAACTACAAGGCTGATTGTTACCATTTTTGGTGGAGGCATCTCTATGGTAAGAGGAATCTAAATTGTTAAATCCATGGATCTACCACCTAGGGGCGCCACAGATGGGGCCAAATATGCAAAAAAATGACAAATTTTCCAAAAATCTTCTTCTCTAATCCCACATAGGTGAGGAAAAAACTGGTTGCATAGTTATGATGTCCATGAAGCCCTCTACCAAAATTGTGAAATTCATGGCCCCTGGGACAGGGGTTCAGGCTCTAGGGTGGGGCCAATATGGTCATAAAGTTACAATGTATTAAATCTTAAACAATCTTCTTCTCTAGTCCCATATATATTTGTTAAAAACTAAATGCCTGGTTATGATGTCCATGAGGCCCTCTACCAAAATTGTGAACTTCGTGACCCATGGGTCAGTGTTTCAGGCTCTAGGGTGGGGCCAATATGGCCATATAGTAAAAATGTATTAAATCTTAGAAAATCTTCTTCTCTACTCCCATATATATATATTTGTTAAAAACTCAATGCATGATTATGATGCCCATAAGTCCCTCCATCAAAATTGTGAAATTGATGACCCCTGGGTCAGGGGTTCAGGCTCTAAGGTGGAGCCAATATGGCCATATAGTAAAAATGTATTAAATCTTAGAAAATATTCTTCTCTACTCCCATATATATTTGTTAAAAACTAAATGCTTGGTTATAATGTCCATAAAGCCCTCTACCAAAATTGTGAAATTCATGACCCCTTTGTTAGGGGTTCAGGCTCTAGGGTGGGGCCAATATGGCCACATAGTAAAAATGTATTAAATCTTACAAAATCTTCTTCTCTACTCCCACACATGTGGGCAAAAAACTCAATACATGGTTATGATGTCCACTAACTCCTCTTACATAAATTGTGAAATTCATGGCCCCTGGGTCAGGGGTTCAGGACATGGGGAGGGCAATATGGCAATACAGTGTTAATGCATATAATGTTTAAAAATTTTCTTCTCTATTCTCACACATCAGAACAAAAAAACTGACTTATAATTATGTTTACCAGAAAGTCCTCTCCTGAAATTTTAATTTTCATTAACTCTAGGGCAAGGCCAAAATGGATGAATAGGTGTTAATGCACATAATGTTAAAAAAGTATCTTCTTTACTCCCACACACCTGAAAGGAAAACTGAATTCATGATTTTGTAGACCAGATATTTAAGTTTTTATATATTTTATTATAGGTTTCACAGTTCTTTTTGAAGATTCCAAGCAGGAAGGTGGTCGTCATTACAAATTTATAATTTTTTAACTCCAGAATGAAACCTAGTTAAATGCATATATGAGACTTCTCGACAAGTTTGTGTATGGGTTATATGCTACTCACTTGACCGTTAATGCCAATTGGCCTCTTGTTAACAAATACGCTTATTGTCGAGTATATGTAATTACTTACTCGAATACAATTTTTAGCCGGGCTCTGCTGAAAGTAGAGTCCTGGCTGTAGGGAGGCAAATCGCCAATGTTACTATAAATAGCACAACTTCAAACGTAAACAAAAACCAAACAGCGTCAAAGTAAAAGCTTCCGCTATACCAAATAGTTACACAAAGAGCTACGTTTAACCAAAAGTGTTGGCATTTTGTTTCTTTTTTTTAATTTCGAGAGAATTTTGTTTTCATATTGATAACGTGTTTTAAAAACAAAACTTTGCATTTTGGACACATACAATGCGCATGAATTTCCATGAACTACTTTGCTGCGCGTTGAAGAAATGGGGATTGAATATATAGCGCTTGTTGCAAAATTCAAGGCAGCAACTGTTGAACTCGTTTCTACTAGTCAGACACATTTTTGTTTATAGCCGCTTACAAAATGTGGTCTCTCTATCTGACGCTTTGCCTACATTAAAAAGAGAGAGAGAGAGAGAGAGAGAGAGAGAGAGAGAGAGAGAGAGAGAGAGAGAGAGAGAGAGAGAGAGAGAGAGATTTTCAGTCTTTACTACACAATATGTATAAAGACACACCAAAAAAGCCCGGCTTTCAGTACTTCAGTACTTTGATTTTTACATGAACATTTAAGCATTATAAACAGCAAACGATATTAGCAACAACTGAGGAATTAATGTTACATGTTTTTTTTTAAATGTTAGAATATTAAAAGTTAGAAATTTTGACTAGCAAACAAGTAATATAGATTTGTAGAAAGCGTTATTGTTGTTTTCAACAAAAGTTCAAAATTTGAACTAATGCAAAGCGACATTATGATATAAAACAAAGTAATCAGGGTCCCTTTATTGACACTATCTAAGACGACAATTTATTGATTGCATCGGATACAGTTGTGGTAGGTGTCTCCAGTCCTGAAACAATACACACCAACACCTAGACTAGTACATACCGGTGTGTACGGGGACAAAGAGGCTGGATGGTCAACACATTAACTCACGTTTGCCTAAAATTCAATATGATTTGTTTTATAAGCTATAAATTATCAATAAGTAAGGAAATATTTTTACCTTTTAAATTAAGGTATTTTCCTTCATTTTTATATAGAACTCTTCTTTTTAAGGAGATTTTTACGGTGTAAAATTTGTCAAGACCATAATACGAAAATATAAGGAAGTTAAGACAACAAGTTTCCATGTATACGTACCAGTATGTAATAGATAAATAGAGTCCACGGAATTTTGGATACAACTACATTGCCTTAAATAATTACGCGTTCAAATTTTACGGACTTATAAAACTTGAAAATTAAATATGAATTAGCACCAAATATACCCGTTATATGGTAATTCATTACAATAAAAAAAATTATTTGTTTATTTTTGTTTTTTATTCCACAGTAAATGGAACATTTTATACCTTTAAGATAAGCATACAGCTATGTTACATAATTAATACATTTATAGATTTACATTGATAGCAAATAAATAAATGACTAGACATTTAAACAATCTGATGATATTAAATAGTTCACGGATTAATCATTACATTGTCCTAAACCAACAGCAAAACCTTAAATTTCCAATTTGATCATATAACATCTACATGCAACTGTGACACCAGTTTAAAATTCAAACATTCTTACAGGTTTCACAAACTACACATTTACAGTTGATAGCTTATGACAACAAAACAATTTAATTGTTTGCAATTATGTACAATGTGCGCGAAACAATTCAACTTTTAATTTTATATTAAACCTACCACCTTTGAAATTTACTCGTAGAATCATATACATGTATTTAAGAAAAAAACATAATATCAAGTGCATAACTTGTACAAGAAATCCAAACTAAATCCGCAAAAATGTTTTAAAATATTAAATTGGGTAAAACATTATTGGAGAATTAGAGAAAACGACAATCAGTGGCGGGTTCTGTAGTCTGCGCTGACAACCTTAATGACGAAAAAGACTGCAAACCTCCGTTTTGAATCTAGTGTCCGTGAAAAAATAAACAGCGGGATTAAGAACCCCATTGAAAGAAACAACATCAGGCAAGTACTCTAGCACCCTATCCCACTCGTCCGTTATCTTCATCCCGTGGACGAAGTACCTTCTGAAACACAAATACGTTTGTAAAGCAGCAAACGTCAGGTAACAAGCAAGAAGCAACGATATGACGATGGAGAATGTACGAATGATTTTTCTGTTTTTTGCATTTTCGCTGTTGCTTTTCATACCATCCCGTCCGCTCTTTTGATTTTGGATTTCAATTGAGTTGTCGCCCATTTCATTGGAACGTTCTGATTGGATATGGACAGTTCGAATTTTCTCCGACCTTTTAAAATTGGCATCTTTGGTCTTAAACCTGGACTGTCGTAGCAAACGTTTCTGAATTTTACTCATAAGAATTATTATCCCGATGATGGCGAATGTTATCTGAATTGCTTGGAAAGTAAAGAAATAGATCGACAAGGGGTTTCGGTCGTAGCTATTTTTGACAGAGCATCTTGTAGCATTTCTTGAATCTATAACAACATCTCTTCTGCCAATGATGAAAATTATGGGAATATTTATCACAGCACTGGCGACTAATGTAACAAGGCACATCATCTTTGACTGAAATATAGTGATTTGCCTCTTAAAAGGTGTACAAATTTTTCGATGCCTCTCAATGGTAATAAATAGGGCCATTGTCATGGATCCTTGCCCAACCGAGTTCCCAAGGTAATGGGTCAATGTACAAGTAATTTCCGGATATGCTTGGCGGTCTCCAGAAAACATCCTTTTCATTTCCTTAGCAATATGTGCAATACATGTTCCAGTATCTTGGATCGCCATGTAAACCACAAACACCTTATAATTTGTAGGTTGGTTGTACCGCTTGAGGAATACAAAAAGCACTAAGGAGTTTCCAATGATTCCTACCACATTACTTAGATGGGAAAGAATCCCTAGCGGTAGTCTGTCCATTATGACTGACATTTTGTGATCGTTTGTTGATCGTCTTTTGTGATATATTTGTGTCTGAAAAAAATCAGGTTGCGACAGATGCAAATAAATGTTTAATTTTTTGTAACAAATTGCTGATTCAAATGTTAGTCAATGTTGATATAACACAATGGTTTTTTTTATTACAAAACTGGAAAATGATCTCAATTTGACACGTTTAATATAGAAAAACAAAATGTTTCGTTCATTTTGAACTCTTTGAATGTACATTAATTAAATTGTAATTCATAAATAATGATTGCAGAATGAAATAAAAACATTTTATCGAAATACAACAAAGATACTTTTGGAATTGTATAAGAAATTTAAAAAAAACCGCGCTGCCTTGTGTTTGCAATATAATCTGCTTGTTTTCAGAATGTTGTTTATAAATACTCTGTCCCGTATTTTTGCTTCCACCACTTTTTGCTTGATACTTCGATAATCATTAATACCTATCAAACAATGTTTATCCACAAATATGAAAATGTCCAGATTATCTGTTTTGAAACGCCCCCTCTACTTTTTCAGGTTTCAATACACATCCCAAAACAGAAAGTCTACGGGGATTTTGCATGCATCAGCCATTAATAAGCCCGGATGATAACGTTGAAAAATTGCGCGAGGTATCCCGAGTAATTCCGAACGGAGTAAAGATATAAACATTTCCCATTATAAATCTCCGTAAGAAATTTGTTTTCCTTCCTGTGAACTTTTATGAGTGAAAAATCATAATTGTTCAATGAAGATATCTTGGTATATTCCCTTTCATCGATTTCAACGGTTACTGTATTTCTTTCAGAGGTATGTGTTTTTTTTATTTACCATCATCAAAAAATTATGGAAGCAATAACTTAAAACTATAATATACCGTATATTCGTTAATTTTTTCAGTGATGTAATTTTCGCTTTTTCGCGATCACTTTTACATCGCAATATATTCAATACGCAGAAATTTTATCCGGTATTGTTTGCTACATGTAAAAAAACACTTTTTTAATTTGGAAAAAAACTGACGCAAGCAAAAACAGTTACTCATTTTTCCATGTTTGTAAATTCTGTGAGAAGTAAAAAACCGCAGATATATACGATATATGTATATATATATATATATATATATATATATATATATATATATATATATCTATATCTATATATATATATATATATATAAGGAAATTTGAAACATTTTAATAAAATGTGGCGCACAAAATAGGGGAAAACAAGAAAAGCATTTTGCTAACGTGGTATAATAAATTTGGATCCACTTCTAATTAAAAAAAAAAGGGGATTTCCAGTTGAAATTTAAGTTCTTGAAATCTAGTGCAAATGATGTATCGTTTGTTCTAAAATCAAATAAATTGACCTCCTCTATAACTTTCAACGTTTAAAAAGTCACTGATTTTATTTTAAAAACATACAAGATTATATTATATCATTTACATTTAAATGATTATTTTCCGATAGCCCAAAATTGGTGTAAAATTAGATTTCGTAAAGATCTGATGGCTTACATAAATACACATCATGCACCAAAAGGTCAATACATGTCATATACAGATATATTAGTACGTTTTTGACTGGCAATAAAAATAGCCTTGAAAATGTTGTAAGAATTCAGCAATGTTGGTAAAAAAAAATCTCGTAACTTCAAAAATAAAATAAAATTTAGGAAACATAATTGATGTAAAAACAAAACAACATAAAAACATTAACAACTACCTGGCCTACCTTTGAACAACCAAATCTGCTATGCAATAAACAAGCGTTTAAGAATTGGTTTATATATATATATATATATATATATATATATATATATATATATATATATATATATATATATATATATATATATATATATATATATATATATATATATATATATATATTTTTTTTTTTTAAATCAAACATGTGTTTGAACGTGATTTGAATATAATATATTATGTAAATATATTAAAAATTAATTGATCAGGAAGCATGTGTTTGAACGTGCTGAATGGTATTGGATTTCTCATCAATCTGTTCACGAAAGTCAATTTCATGAGAATTATATGTAGTACTAGTTGAGGAAATACGAGACAGTCATGACATTGGTTATCGCTCGGCATCCATGCAGGACCTTAACTAAAGAAAGATTGTTCAAACACTTAACATATCATAATGACTGGCTACTCATCTTTAATACACGAACAATTTTTTGTGAATATGTGAATTTGTGAATATTTCTTTTGTGAATATATAAACGACATATGAAGAATTCAGATAGCTTAATACTGATGACACAATAAACTGTTGATTATCTTGTGATCTATTAAAACTAGACAATGATCAAATATTAATTGTTATAATCATATTAAATTTGAATTGAAACACAAATTAAATGCCATGTACATGTAATTGGTCTATATACACATGCATACTTTAGAATGTACACATTTTGCAAATGATAGAAAAATGTTTTTGTCCAAGACATACTATGAAAATCCAAATATCATAAAATTTAACGAGCTGATGAATAGTTATGATGTACAAGAACTAAAAACAAAATTTATTTAGAAAACTCTCTCGATCAGTCTGCTCTTCCTAAAAAAAAACACTTATACAACATATTGTATCCTACCACTCAACTCTATTTTTATCTTTATTACTACTAGTGTACATGTGATCTTTGCCTGTTTTGTGTTCATGTGTATGTATTATGTTTAGCCTCATATACCTATGAAGTGAATAAAGAATTAAATTGAATTGTATTAATTAACTTTCTGGTCGACAATATTGGAATGTTACATACGAATGTCCTTCTGACATACATGTATATAAAAAAAAAACCAGGCATTTTATTATTACTATAGCTTGTCGTTTATGGATATCTGAAGATTCAGAGAGAGAGAGAGAGAGAGAGAGAGAGAGAGAGAGAGAGAGAGAGAGAGAGAGAGAGAGAGAGAGAGAAATGTTATATCACTTACATTTAAATAATTATTTTCCCATTGCCCTAAATTGATATAAAATGAAATTTCGTAACCGTACCTTTATTCACACATGAACCACGAAAACATAATTATTTACATCCACTGTGTTTTCTCTCTCCTATATCTAAAGAAATCAAATTACTAGTACATGTATGTTAAAGCTGTTGACAAAACTGACAAATCGAATGAAAAATTCGTCAACATTATTATTTGACGAGTCAACATTATTATCTAACGAGTCAACATAATTATCTAAAAAGTAAGCATAAGTGTGTATCTGACAAGTCAACATACATGTGTAATTAACTATATTACAAGTCAACATTAATATCTATGGAACAAGTCAACGTTATTATCTACCAAGTCAAAATAATCATCTGACAAATCAACATAATTATCTGACAAGTCATAATTATCTATATATAACAAGTCTCAAACTATCTATATTATAATAGCAAATTAACATAACTAATATCTGACAAGTGGTGGCAAAACTATCTGATTGAACAAAAACCATTATTCTACGTTGGTATTAAGAATTATTAGAACCATTTTAACAAGAGCTTGGACTTTGGGTAGTTGTGTTGAACAGCGATGTGACGTAGGAGTGTCTATCTCATTGCTGGCCACTCAGCCATGGCTCTTTGAAATCAACAAGATTTGTCTGGATTTTGAGCTAAGACTACGCAATCGGTGCATATTTCGCTTGAAACCGCGTCATTTTTAACTTGTTTTGACGCAAGAAATAGATTGCTACGTCCAACCTAAAGTCCAAGGTCTTGTTAAAATGGTTTTATAAGCAGGAAAATCACTATTTGTTACCAAGAAAAAGAAGAAGAAAAGAAAACTAGAATTAGGGGTTACAGAGACCGCGAATTTTAGTTTCATTTTCTTATAGTTTTATAAGGAATACATAATCAGTTTTCACAAAGGTGTATTGACTCTCAAAAGATTCACATGTTTATTGGAATACAAACAGACAAAGTGTTTACAATGAAGTAGAGAGTATTTGTTTGAAAATTAAACATTGATTGATATCCAAGATCGTTTACAGCTTCTGATCAAAGGCTGGTGACAGCGTCAAAGGTAAATATGGATCCGATATGGCATCGTCATTGTCACAAGAGTGCCGAAAGAAGTGCATGGCGGGAAACTGGAAGACTACATGTATACTGCATACCTACAGTGTATGAATGAGAGAGGAAATAGTTTAAAAAAGTGCTAAATTAATTATAAAGTTTTTTTTTAGCTCATCTTAACCGATCCGCGAAGTCCGTCCGTCCGTCCGTCCGTCCGACTGTCTGTAAACTTTTCACATATTTGACTTCTCTAAAACCACTGGGTCAATTGATTTAACCAAACTTGGTACAAAACATTCCTTTGAGAAGGAAAAAAGAGGCACGAAGCATCGGTTTTGAAAATGGGGGGGGGGGGGGACTTAACTATATCCGCCAGTCTTCAAAATCTTAATTCGTGAGGGGTGGGGGTAGGAGTTACCTTAGTGCCTAAATATTCTATCATAATTTTGGGGTTTTTTTTAATTTCAATACTGTTCTTTATATGCTCCACAAAAATTGGGAAGGAGGAGGCAACTTGTTCAAATTTAATTTTTGTTTTTATAATCATGTAAATTTAAGAAATTTAAGATGGTTGCTGCGAGAGAAAGTGTATTTGTGTGAGGAAGGGGGTGTCTGGAAAACAGTAAGCACAATCTAAATTGTTAATTTGTGTATTAATTAAACAATTAAATGCTTTTTTTGGTGATTCATGCGGGTTATGAAGGTGGCGACATTGCATAAAAAATACATAACCCGCGTTAGCGGGTTATATGATAAGATTTGACCACGCTCCGACTGAAATTATCACCTCATAATATTCATGCAAAGAATGATTTCTAATTACTCATAATAATTATATCTATATTATTTCCAATTTCTACAGTTAAAAACAACATTTTAAAATCACTATTTTTACATGTAGCACATGTTTTGTATTACTCCGCAGCGCAGCCAATACCATGTTTCGATTATGCTGTAAGACACGCCCATTTTGTGTCGCTCAGCCTTTTATGAAATTATTGGC
Organism: Magallana gigas; assembly: GCF_963853765.1. Lineage (NCBI taxonomy): Eukaryota > Metazoa > Mollusca > Bivalvia > Ostreida > Ostreidae > Magallana > Magallana gigas. The sequence goes on from NC_088862.1 coordinate 10,953,348, forward strand.
TTCAAAATTAATTCGTAATGTTATCACAGACAAAGACAGTTAAAAATGTAAATATTGATTTATAAGAATCATTGCCATTTTAATTATACGTGAACATGTATTTAATTTACTTTTAACTTTTGTTATCGGAAAAAATAATATATTTAGTGTTCTGGAATCTCTCATCAATTTTACAAATTCGATCGGGAGAGTGCAGCGCTCGTCTTGTTAAAACGGCTCTACGGTACATTACATGTTCATGTACAAATATAAACAGTTGAACTTCAGTATCTCGAACATCGATATCTCGAATACAATGGATATATGGAAGTGATTTTTAGATCCCAAACACTTAAACTTTTAGTAATTTACCCTTGATATCTCGAATACACGGATAGATCGAAGTTCTAAACCTGTCTAGTTTGAGATAACGAGGTCTGACTGTATTACATAAATGTTTATTATTACAATTAATACTTACCGATGGTTGTGCTTCACCTCCGACCTACTCGATCTGTGTTGAGCTGTTTGCCGTGGATGAATAGGAACATTGAACCTCATGCATTTCCTTTCGCTTGTTACAGAAGAAAAAGATGACAATACCTATGGCGATAATGATAAAAGTGGTCAACAAAATGATTAACAAATCCTTCATGTTTGATACGATATCTGTCTGTAGAGGATATTGTAGTCGAATATCTTAAAAGTATTCGGCTAATATAACCGTTAATGGTCTTGTTTTTCACTAAGCTGAACGAACAAGTAGATTCGGTGAGTTTTTAACCGTATGTATAGTCTGCTTTAGAACAATTAAAGGATTGTCTGGTGGTAATTAATGTCGTCACTAGGGTGCTAAATGGTGTTATTTACCATAAAAATATATAAATCAAATTTAACATTCGTTAATTATTTCTTGTTTGTTTCTCAAGATAATCGATTATGATTCATACTGAAACTTGCGTAACTGAAATCTACACGATCCGGTTTAAAAACGATGTTAATGTTTTTACACATTCCCTTAACTTTAAAAAAAACTGCTTTGAAGATTTCAAGTATATATTGCACATTTGATTAGCTAATTTATTTTCTGACAAGACAAAACATTTTTAAAGTGTAGTAGTAAACTTTGAAAGAATTCACTTGTACTTTGAAAAAAATATATTTACGATTGAAGCTCGGCGGAAGATATAATTTTTTATTAATTAACTCTAAAACCTATTATAAATAATGTTAGAAAGTTCATTGATGCCTTTTATTATCCTTATGAGGCAGAATTTGCGTGCAAGGATTATTTCGTTTTCGCGATCAGAACCAATTTACATCGAGGGCAAACTCCACGAACCCCGCGCGCACGGACTAACATCAGACTTCAAAGTAGTCGTAATAAACTTTCACATGATTGTATGTTAGAATTATTTCAACATGCCATGGGAGGGGGGGGGGGCTGGAAAATTCAAAATAAAAAAATTCACGTAGTTAAATTACCGAAAATATTCCTCGGACAACCCCCCCTGCTCCCCACGGCAATCAAACTTATCCCTCGGACCCCTAGAAATTTTTTTGGATCCTTGCATTATTTGTCTGTTTCTTCTATATAACATACTGGTCGACGATAGCGACTATTTACAGACTAATTACTTCTACTCATTGATTCATTTAAACAATAAAATGCTTTCTTTGGTGATTCATTCGGGATATGAAGGTAGTGACATTGCAGAAAAAATACATAACCCGCGTTAGCGGGTTATGTAAATTTTTTCTGCAATGATCACTACCTTCATAACCCGAATGAATCATCAAAGAAAGCATTTTATTGTTTATATTAACATCTTTCTTTAAGCTAATTGATAAATTGACTAGGAAAAGTAAGTAAAATTCACTAAATTACTGTTAATGTACGTAAGTAAGTTAGCTAAAAGAAACAGCTAAATCGTCTCCTGTGAGACTTTGAGTCTGACATCGTCATGGTTATTTCGTGCAGTCCGTGATTTTTCCTAGGTCGCTATAGGTTTGGACCAATCGATAAACAGGGCGTGTCGATATCTGTCCTGTCATTTTCTTGTCAGTTTCAGCCGCTGTAGATTTCGACCAATCGATAAACGGGGTGTGTAGATTTCTGTCTGGCTGTTTCTATAGAGCTATGAATTAACTATAAGTTTTCGTAAGAAATAGAGGAAATAATACTCGGTAGATGTAAATATATATAAATAATAAAAAAAAAATCAAAGAGAGATGAATCCGCGTTACCAAGTTAGTTCTAAGAAATGGATATTTTACTCTGCATTAATTTAATTTTACTCTGCAATTCTACTCCATTGGCAAAGAAAACATTTCATTGTTTTTGATATATAAATGCACCCGCTCCTCTCCTTGATCCGCGCTTGAATCTATCCGGATATGAATCGAGTCGGTTTAACATTTACACTACTCTATCCGTCGTCGTCCATAGCATCCAGGCGTGGTTTGCGATCTCGCACTTTGAACCTTGGGAGTTTTTCCACGTAACACATTTCATACAACACCATGAATTCCCAAGTAAGTACTATTTTTACCAAATCACATTTTTACAATAGCCGACTGTGTGCATCGCTTTTTGTTAAGCAATGCAACAGGTTAGAAATTAAAATCATCCGATATTATTAGGGGGCGGATCCAGTCACTGTGTACATGTTTCAAGTAATATTGGGGGCGGATCCTGTCACCAATGTATCAACTATCGTTGCATTTAAGGCTGTAAAAGTTTCTGCTTAACTTATGGTTTATATCATATGAAAATTGAAAAAGGTTAATGTATTCATGGTATTGGCATTGCATTGTCAGACATGTACCATGAACATGATGAATATTTATATACTATAGTAATGCTACAAACTGAATGATTCTCTTAATAAATGCAGTGAAATAGAAATTGATATGTGTATCTTGGTCTACAGTGTAGAATCATGTGTATTAATTTCATTGTTTTATTGAAATATGCATGTAAAGATGTTTCTGTATGTAAACATGGTATACCTGGGCTTGTCATGAAATTGGAAACAATTAAGAAAAAGACCTTCTAGTACATGTAATTGTATTCATATATGCTTATTACTTCCTTCATTGTTTGATTTGATACTCTTGCATGCTGTAAGTATACTAACAATATAAATACTTAATTTTCTGTTTGCATCAGATATCTATAGTTGATAGCAGGTAGAAAGACAATTTTACATTAAATCAGGTGATATCACGTAAGAAATATTGATTCATGTGGATGTGTCACCTTGAGGATATTTACCTGTCTAAAACGTGCCTACCTGAGGGTAATTTTCACCAGGTGATTGATACTTGTGCACCCAAGACAGGATAGGATATATTATTAATTCATGCAGTGATTAAACACTGTATAAACTAAGGTGTAAACTGTATGGACAGTGTATTAATTATGAAGTTCAGGAAATGATTTCTGAGTTTATTTTGTAATTTTAAGCATCCAGTTGCTACTATTCTTTCCTTTATTATATTTCATATCAGCTAGCATGAATGTAATGTAATATTTATTTGTGAAGAAAAATTGACTGTTATGATACTAATAATATAATAAAGATTTCAGATTACCGGAAGCCTTAGTTAATAATATAAGTTATATTTCGTAATTTTGAAAAACCTGTATTGAATACTTCAAACTGCATGTACAAAAACCTGACATTTTTTCACAAAGGAAAAGGGGAACTGGGTGTCTTTTTGAGTCGGCTCGCGAAGCGAAAAGACCGTTGTTATCATCGGCACTCTTGGATTTTGAGCACAACCGTGTTATGATAATGCGCGATACAATGCAAATAGTTTTTCTTTCTTAGTCGTTGAAATATCAACAGAACGTGATGGATGTTATTCCTTTCTTTTTTTGTCTAAAAAAACAGTGATGTGATGTAGAATAAAGCGGAAAAATTCAGCCTCGAACACTGAATTTGCACTTGATAACATGCATCAAGGATATGAAATTTATATAGTCAAAGAAGACAATGTGTATCATATTGCTAATTTTGTTTAGAAAATATAATTATAAATCCTCTAGATACAAAAACCTGGTATGCTTTCAATTTGAATTCATACTCAGCTTTAAATAAGATTTATCATATGAAAAACATTGAAGAGTTTTCACTTGTGAATGACGGCCAAAATATGTAACTATCATAATTAATGCATTTTCTTGGACTCAATATAGATGCATGTATTTTGTAATTAAATATTTACGATAATTTTTTGGCTGAATATTTCAATTACTCTGCATTTAGAGTTTTCTCTCTTAAGTGTCTGCCAATTGACATTTTTGTAATCTTTGTATCCAGAAGTAATGCTTTGAATTGAGTACAGCTTGTTGTATCTTTGATTCTCAAAAACAAGCAAGGATTTTGTTTTAGTGAAGGAGAAGTAAAAAAGTGAAGAAAAAAAACAACAATTGAGTCTGAATTATGTTATGATACCATATCATTTTCCAAATCTTTACTCTCAGATGATAACAAAAATAATGATATATTTGAATTACATGGATTTGTCATAGAGAGACTTAACAATTTATAAAAATATTTTGTTTACAACCAAGCTGTTTTCCAGTTAATTTTTGGTTGTACTTGCTTTAACATTATCTTCAAAGTTATGTTCAATCTAAAAAAATGAATCATTGCACTGCATGTCCATCGTAATGGGGACCTAGCTTTAAACAGAATGTAATTAATGCATGCATTTTCCAATTTCATGTGTATAGATGCAATAAATATGGAAATTATGTTGCCATGGGAAACAATGTATAGACAAGTTCATGTTTTATTTGAATATTTTCTCAAAATTAATTTCGGGGCATTTAATGTGAATATCCTTTACACCATATAATATACATACTAAAATATACATCCAATACTTTACAAACTTAAATTTTATAATGTACTCCTTGGCAAAAATATTGTTGAAATGAGATTTGAAGGATTTTTAGTCACAGAATTTTTTTTCTGCCTCTTGACCCTGTTTAAGTTTTTGGAGAAGGTCCTACAACATGTCTGTGTCGATGAGCTCTGTAATCTTTGATTACCTATGTTTAATTTACTTAGAAAAGACAGAAATTGAATGAAATGTATAACTAACAATCTAATAAAAAAAATTCCATCTAAATATTGCCAACATGTTGAGATTGAATTGACTCTCAGGCCCTTCAGGCCTTTGATTAAATTTCTGTGGTAATGATTTATTTATTTTTGAATTGTAGGAATTTCTGAAGGCTGCTGAAGAGGTGAAGAAGCTGAAAAATAGTCCCTCAGATCAGGATTTGCTGGAGGTGTACGGACTGTACAAACAGGCCACGGTTGGAGATGTAAACACAGGTAGGTGTCTCAGTCATTGGCCAGGTTGTGGCTAATCAGTACCCCAACATGTGATAACCATCTCTATTTTTTATCTCTTCTCTCTCTCTCCCTGTGCAATTAGATGTATACAAAAGGCATTTAGTGTTCTCTCTCTCTCTCTCTCTCTCTCTCTCTCTCTCTCATTTACCCCTCTCTCTGTGGGATTGTGAAGTACCACAATCAAGTGGGTACAAATAAGCATCCCTCTTTTTCTTATTTACCCCATCTTTGTTGGATAGCTGAGTAACACAATTAAGTATAATTGGTGTAATATTCTCTCTCTCTCTCTCTCTCTCTCTCTGCATGTTGAATTGTCAATTTATAATTACCACAAGTGTTTGTAATAGGAATATCCTCTGGGATTGTATAGAAATACAAATGCATGACATCACTTCTCAGTTCAGTTCTCTCTCCCTCTCTCTTTTTGGGATTGTAAAGTATCACGTGTACAGTATGCATATTTGCTATCTCAGGAATTGTCGATTAAGTACCACAAATGTTTGTAATATGCATATTGTATTTCTCGGATTGTTCAGAAATACAAATGTAAATATTAAAGCAATATGAGCTGCAATTTTCAAAATCGAATTATTGTCCTCCTGTACAAAAATTGATTTGCTGTATATTCCTTTGAGGAGAAATCTTTCCTCTGACAAAAATTAATGATTTTTTCAAACCTTGTTTATCATAAAAGTTTAAGTTATATGCAGACTTATCTTACTAGCAGCTTTTTGCAGCAAAATGAAATTCTAAAAAATGCAGCTCATATTGCTTTAGTTTAGTGAAGACCTGAGTCTCTCTCTATTTTTCTGATGATTTGATCATCACATGGGTGATTAAAAGTCATTTAGTTAGAAATGTCCAAGAAAGAAATGCAACTGTATTAAAAAAAAGCAGTCAGAGGTTTTGGCATTGTTTCTTGTTATCAAGAAATAAGAAAACACAGCCCACAGTTGGTACATGAATAACCCAATTACTTGATTTGTGGTTTTAAAATGATTTTTAAATAAAAACTTACCAGGATGTTAATGTGGTAATGCAATGCAGCCTTGGAACATGCTTTTGTCTATCCATTATAAAGAAATAAATGTTTATTTCTATGCTGAAAAAAAACCTGTATGGAATCTGCAAATACTGCAATATTTTTTGATAAGGAAAAAGTTGATAATCTAAGGAGACATATATACAATTCAATGTATGTTTTTGTGTAGATTATATATCAATTATGTAGTAAAGACCCTCCTCTTAAAGGATTAACTGTAAGCTTTTGTTTAGCACTGTGTATAGGATTAACCCAATTAAAATTCTCCAGGAACCTATTCAGAATGGCGAGTATTAAGAGTGCCAATATAAATACCAAGGCATTTTAGAATAAGATCGTGGTTACTTATACACTCATTGTTTTTGACTTACTATGTTCAAAAGATTGGGTAACTTCAATTGTTGATGCTAAAGTAGCCAAGTTGTGAAAAAAATGCATGTAAACTTGAATATTTCACAGCCATGTCAATACTGCATCAAAAATATGTGAATATATTATTGTACTACATGTATTTAATACAGCATTTGATTTGTTGTACCTGAAGACGCAAATGTTGCCCAAAGCCGAAGGCCGAGGGCAACATTTCTGTCTGAATCATTCATCAGCTGTTTTCTTATACCCTTTGCTACAGATGCATGTATAATTTAATTTCAAGTACCAACCAGCCACTCGTGTTGCAAAGTTCTTCAGTTATTTCCTTTCTGTCTAGATCAGACAAAAATTAATTAGCTGTGACTTAGTGGTCTAATAATTTTTATGTTCAAACGGCAGACTGGTCATTATAGAGTTTGATAGACCGATTGAGTTATCATCTGTTTTGTTTTACATTCTGATAGTAAGAACTTTTACCAAAAAAAAATTTATTAAGGTTTAACAAAATTGAATAACAGCCTGTACGTGTCTTTCAGCGTTGCTGAGAAAACGAGTTATTCCACGGCTTGTGTGGCATTTTGGTGAATAGTGTGTGTCGATAATGTTGCACACATCTGGCTATCCTTTTTTTTACATTGTGAAGTTGTGAAAGAGACTTTGCTCACTGATTTTTAAGAGTTTGTATTCAAACTTCTTGGAGGCATTATTATTTCTGTGAATTTTTGCCGACACACTCGAACATGCATAACATACACTGTGTTCATCACTTTACTACCAGACTTTTGATTTATTCTCTTATTTTCAAAGAAAATGGGATTTCTTTTTTTTTTTGATGTCTGTTTTCTGGCTAAGTTATTTAAACTTTTTTATCTTTGGGTAAAAATTCATTTCTTTAATTTTTTCACCAATGTTTCAAGATTTTTTTTTTTCAAATTGGTTAATTTTGCTGTGATTGTGCTCATAACAATTGATTTCAAATAAAAAGACCAAAGAGAAGAGCTCTCAAAGATAAATAATTGCATTTAAGGTAGATATACAATGTCCCATAGTTACAAAAGTTGGATTTCACAATGAAAACTGACAAAATGAGGCAAACAAATAAACGTTTAGTTAAGGAGGCTTGATGTCAACAAATAAATGTCAGATATAGAAATTTATATATGTATGATATTTTTGGCCAATTAGACTATTATTTAGTACAAAAATTCCAAATATTTTAACTTTAAAATTTAGATATTTTCAAATATATTTATGATAGTCTAAATGTGGCCATGACCATCCAGCCCTCTTAATTGTCAAAATGAAATTTATTTTTTTTTGAAAATATAATTGGGTTGTTCCCCTTTTTCAAATTTACAGTAGAACCCTGCTTGTCTCATAATGTTTTGAAACTTTCGGCCATTAAAAATTCAAGGTTTTTTTTTTTTTTTTTGGAAAATTTTTGTCTCTCCAAAATGTGACAAAATTATGTACTACATTTCTCTACATATGAATTTCAAATTGAAGGCAAATAATGCCAGGTTTCAGGAAGAGATTGTTCAAAATGAAATATATATAGGTTCATCAATAGATAGGGAAATCATTTAACTTACTGGTAAATCAGATATACTTAGCAGTATATCAACAACAAACCTTTGCAGTACAAATATATATACCACGGTACTAGTTTTTTGGGTTATGTACCTGCATGTAAATTCTGATAAATGACATTTTTTCTTTTCAAATTTTTGATAAATTTTCTTTGTATTTCAGACCGTCCAGGAATGTTGGATTTGAAAGGAAAAGCTAAATGGGATGCATGGAATGGAAAGAAAGGTTAGCATATTTTGTTGATTTTTGTATACAGGCAAACATACTTTACTGTCTTAAAAAGAAGTTTGCAGAATGAAAGTTGGAGCTTATTTTTTATCCTGGCTAATTTTATGGTACTCTTATACCTATTTTCAAAACAAGCTTAATATAATATAAGCCAGCTCATTTTCAAGATTTTTGAGTTGGAACTATGAAACAATTGTTTTAAAAGTGTTGAACATGTATATTATTGAAATTCATTTTTGATTTATTCAAGGAATATCTTTCAAGTTTTTAGGGCTTATGATATTACAAATTGATTATTTAATTTTGTTGAAAGCAGAGTCTGCTTTACTCATACAGACTACATGTTTTCCATAAAAACTTCATTGATAAAAGTCTGCTTTACTCATACAGACTACATGTTTTCCATACAAACTTCATTGATAAAATTTAAGGTGGCTCACTACACCTTAAAATAGATTCTCAAATCAGCAGAAAATTACTTGATTATGAAAGTCATTTAACATGATGGATAAGAAGTATATATAAGTCAAACAAGCAAGAAAAAAATGCAATTTTGGATAAAAAGAATTGTGATTTTAAAAAATTCTAATTGAGTAAACATGAACAAAAGCCCAGGCAGATTTTAACTTGTGAACTACAGTTCACAAACATGAAACTTTAACCACTGAGATATGATGATATTCAATCAAATCGTTTGACCAAAAAAAATTAACAGAATCTTATATCGCCATGCTGTGCCATTGTATCTTAAGTCTTGATGTAGTGAGCTACCTTAAAGCTGAACACCGCTTGTAAATAGGCACTGTCCGCCATATTTCTCTTTAATCACTGCTGTCCCTACAACCCTTATATAAGGGACAGACCTCTAAACAGTTCAAAGTACTTCGCTGTAGAGGTCTCACCTGGGTGGATGTACATTTTGCCTCGCCGTGTTACCCGGTCGCGATGAAATTATCAAATTTTACGCACTTTTTGAAGCCACGAGAATACTAACATCAAACAAATTGGTCAATGCATTATTTACGAACAGAAAATGAACATAAGATAAGAAAAAAATACATAAAATCTAAAGACCACAAAAGGAATACTACATGTCGGCCATGAGATTCAGGTGTGCAATCGGGTGTAACGGAATCAAAGAGTTTATATACCAGGTATCTGTGTGACGGTGCCTATTTACGAGCGGTGTTCAGCTTTAACTACACAAAATCACTGCTGGCATGATTGCTTTTTCCATCTTATTCTGGCCAAGAGTTACCTCTATCAGTTTATGAAGATCATGGACATTGCATTGTAATTAATTAGGAGAATTCTTTTATCCTAGGAATGGCAAAAGAAGCAGCTGAACAGGCGTACATTACAAAAGTGGAACAAATGAAAGGAACCTATGGGTTTTGATGACCAAGGTATCATGTTTTATTGAATTCTGTGCTTATCAAATTTGTATGGTTTAATTTCAAATAAAAGAGTGACCTTCAATTTACAATAACTGAATAAATAATTTAATATGATTATTGTAACTTAAAAAATCTAAAATAAAATTTTTGCTAAAGTTATCTTACCTTGCTGAGTATATCGACGAAATTTCATATTTTATAAATGAGAGTTATCTTTCTTTTCAGATGTGGTTTTTTAGCTCTGCAATCAATATTTCATTGATCAACAGACATTTTTTTCTTCAAATCTAGTGTTCTATCAGCTTCCTTCCATAAAAAGTGTTCATGATTGATGTTTTCATATATATAAGTATTGTACAACAGGACATGTAATTGTGTAGTTCGACATTCAATTTAATGTACTTTTTTTTGTACAAATTTAATCTTGGCAGTTTAAGTTTAATCAAGTATTCAGATATTTGTATGTGTAAAATTTACATGAAAAAAATGACAATAACAAACTGTCAACCATCTAAAAAATCCATAAAATGAAAAAATCCATAAAACAATTAACATGGATCATCCTCCATCTTATGATTTGTATATTCTGACACAGAAACAAAAATGTTACTGATATAATTTCTGAAAATGTTTGCAAAATTGTTTTTATCATTTTTTTGGGGAGATATTGATAATCTGGAATTCTCAAAAGTTTTCAGTTTGAATATCTGTATTGTAGACTTTTTAGCAATGGAAATTTATGTACGATTTTATAGCCATTTCTTTTTCTATGTCTTTTGATAACAAATTTGCTTTAACACAAACATATGTTGCTTCAGAATTGATTATTTTTTTTTTCAAAAATGAAGTTAAAAACATTCTCTTTGGTGCTTGGTTTGCTAAGTATACATGTTCATTGTTCATATATACTATTGTGATTTTTTAAAATATGATTAAGGCATTATTTGATGTTTTCACTGTGATTACAAACTTTCAGATTTTTGTGATTTTTGCATTTGTTGATGATTTTGATGATCTCGGGCTAGTAGAAGGGTATTTAATTAAATAAATTTTGTCAAAAAACATTTATAAATACAGTCAATCATTTTTGTCCAAAAAATAAACTTAGATAAAAACCAACAGTAGAAGAATGAAAACAAAACCAGAGAAAGTAAACCGTCAGTTGTTGAAAAAACATTTGCATTTATTTACTACTACTTAGTTACTTAGACGACATTTACATAAATGAAATCAATTGGTTTCACTACCTATGACAAATAAATCTTCGGTCAAAAACGTGTGTCCGGGTGTCTGGGTATGTTTATTTTCGGGCGAAAATTTATCCTAATTTCGAAATATAAGGTATATTTGACAGATGATACCGTAGGGAAAAGTTTATTTGAGGAAAAAGGGGATACATTTTAAGAATCTGAAAACTACTAAGGTTTTATATATATCTAAATTTGTTTTCTGAACACTCCTGAAATGACAAAGTTTACAAAGATGGCGATTGTATTGGTTTCAAAAGAATTTTGTTTTTATAGAAAACAAATGATTCATATCTAATAAGAATGGTAATAAAAATTTTCAAGCAGGAATTTTTTGTCTTTACTTTCAAAAAACCATGTGCTCCATTTTCTAACAGACATTAGATAACTTTTTATTTATTTTATTTTTTATAAAAAGGAGGTTGTCATAATACGTCATGACGCAATACATACCGGTTCTTTCGATAGGTCCTGAGTGCGGACTTTCATTGAAACCAATTTATGTATCAAATATTCAAAAATTCATTATTTGGCTTCCAAAGAATTTTGAAAGAGAGTAGAAAACGTTTTGGATCCTTTGAAATGCTTTTAATCTCTTAAAAAAGTATCGATTGATTTGAATTTGAAAAGAAATGTTAACAGCTAAAGGCAGCTTTAAAAAGACTGTGATTGTTCAATGATTACATGTTTATTACATTTTGAGATACTAGTAAACAGCAGGCTTGGGCCGAATTACATTGTAAAGTAATGTATTACATTACCATTACTTCATGAATTTGGGCATTAAATTACCATTACTTTATTTTCTTGAAGAAATGCATTACATTATCATTACATGAGTAAAGTAATGCATTACCATTACTTTGTGAATAGTAAAAAATATGTTTGAAAAAGTAAAGCTAAATAAAGAGTTTTTGCAAATGTTTCGAATATGAAACACTCTTTAACATATCTATAGGTTCATGTACAGATCAGGTTCAAAATTAATGACTAATACAAGATTCATTCTTTATCTGCCCAATATATAACCATCTTATGACATTTTGAACAACATTTTGAACAACATATCACATAAGTAAATTGATATTTATAGACATTTTGCATGATACATTATCAAGTATGAACTAGAGACACAGAAGTATACAGGCACGTAGCACCACTTTTTTGCGCAGAGCAGATTTCTCTTAAATTTCTATACAAAAAATTGAATTAACATGGAGTTGCCCCCCCCCCCCCCCCTTTTTTTATGGGACCATGTAAAACATTGAATTGAAAATAAGGAAATAAATAGTGAAATTGAAGGTAAAAGGTATCCTATCCCCCCCCCCCCCCCCCATCACTTTTAAAAACGATGCTACGTGCCTGGTACATGCATAACAGAAAACAAATTTTGGTATAACGTTTCAGTTATTTAAAGCTAAATAGAGATATTTCCCCTGGGGCCAGATTAATCAAATCTTTAAAATTTTTGACATTTAATCTTATTAATTTATGAACAGATGGCTTTTTCCAGTTATATTTCTTAATATATTTTAAACGGATATCTTTATACTGAGGACACTTTAAGACAAAAAATTGCTGTTGCACTTTATGATCATCAAAGTTTCAAAGGGTTCCTCTTTTAACTGCATCCTGTCAGATTTGAAAGTCTTCCAAACTATTATATAATAACTAGATGCTGTCATTAGACAGCAATACCCACACCCAGTGTTTGCCCTTAAATAACATTGTTTAGTACCACTTTAATTAAAAAAGAAGGCCACGTGCAAGTTTCGGTAATACATTTGAAAATTATAATTTGCATAATGGAAGGATAAGATCCCTTCCCATATGATAATACACATGAGCAACACTTTATGTGCAATTTGGGGTTGAACTGTTTGCATTAATGCCCAAGTGCCCCTGGTGTGCTAACTGAACACGCCGTTTTCTCAAACTTCTCGGAATCACAATCCTACATCCACGTAACACAAGGTATCCAATAGAACACAATTCATCTCTGAATGGAAAATATTCAACACACGATTTTTCCCATTCCCCTTCTTTAATGAATCTACGAATTCTGACAAGTTCTTCGTCCCTCTTTGAAACTTCTTCTACTTCTCGAGTAGACAATGCATGAGGCGTAGCTTCCCTCGCTATAAATTTCACATATTGTTCAGTCTCTACAGAGTTACTGTTTTCCACAGGTTTGTTTTCCACCAAATGTGACAATGCATCTGCAATATTCTGATGTCCGGGTAAGTAACGAAATTGTATACCATAAGTTTCCACAACCAGCGTTCAATTCGTGCATTTGATCGAGATTTTCTTCCATAAAGAACTTCTTATGGCCTATGATCTATAATCAGCTCAAACTCTACACCATACAAGTAAATATGGAACTTCTCACATGTCCATACAACTGCAAGAGCTTCTTTTTCTGTCGTTGGCATTCTGCCACAGACAATGTACGGCTGGCATAACATATGACTCTCGTTTCACCTTCGTGCACTTGAAGTAAGACTGCTCCAATGCCTACATTGATAGCATTTGTCACTAAATGTGTTTTTTCTGCATCTAACCGGTAGTGTCCTAAAGTTTTCACATTTGACAAACAGCGTTTCAACGTATCAACACTCTTTTTCTGTTCACGTCCCCATACGAAGTTCACATTCTTCTTTGTCAATCTCCTCAGCGGTTCTGACACAGTCGATAGTTTTGGTATATACCATGCATTAAAGTTTACAAGTCCAAGGAAACTTTTCACTTCAGATCCACTTGTTGACTCTTTTGCATCCAGTAACGACTTGATCCTATCACTTGTTGGCCCAATTACCTTCTTATACATCACATGACCCATGAATGTTATTTTGTTCATGCTAAATTCACACTTTGCTTGGTTCAGTGTAAGTCCTTTTTCTTTAATTCTCTGCAATGCTTCACAAAGTCTTTTATCATGCTCTGCTTTGTCACGCCCATGGATCACAATATCATCTGAAATTTTTTGTACTCTCTCACAATCATGAAACACTTGTGAAATCACTTGCTGATATTTTTCTGGTGCTTATGAAATGCCAAACATCAGTCTTTTATATTTATACAGGCCTTTGTATGTTACAAATGTAGTGATCTCCCTTGAAGATTCCTCCAACTCAATCTGATGGTATCCACTTCTAAGGTCTAACTTGCTAAACACTTCACTACCACTCTCATGCATTGTAGAGTATTTCATCCACAGTCGGAATAGGGTGTCTTTCACGAATAATCGCGGCATTGGCTGGTCTCATGTCGACACACAATCTGATGTCACCATTGGATTTCGGTACAATAATGACTGGACTGACCCAAGGTGTAGGAGCATTCACTTTCTCAATGATATCCTGAGATTCAAGGTCATCAAGTTGCTCTCAAACTTTCTCTCTCAGACTGTATGGAATCCTGTACATAGCTTGCACAACATGTTTCACATCCTGATCAATGTGCAGCTTTAACTTAAAGTTTTGCAGCTTTCCTATTCCTTGGAAACACTTTGGGTATTCACAAACAATGTCAAATGATTGTACACTGTTGACACCAAGTTTAAGAACTCGTAGATTCATAGCAGTATCTTTGCCTAGCAGTGCTGGTCCTTTCCATTCAACACATAGAATTCTTCTTCACTCCCGTTGCCTGTTTCCTCGATCAAGGTATGTGTTCGAAATTTTCAATGGTTCTGTAGAACTATATGCATAGAGTTTTTTCTCACACTTTTCAGAATAACATTTTAGGCGTTTCTTTGTTTAGAGTTTCCCACAGTTGTTTGTCTATAATATTGCCTGATGCACCACTATCAAGGACAAATTCCACTGGATGTCCTCGAAGACTGACCGTAACTTTGTCTGACGACTTGTCCGATGTCTTCAGAATAAATGCAAACACATCTGAATCAGATTCCGACTCTACTGTATGAATCTGTCCTCCTCTCTGAGCTTTCTGTGCCATACGTTTTCCTTGTTTTGGCTTCGTTAAGCAGCAGCTCATTAAGTGTCCCACATTCCCGCATTTCCTGCATTCCTTATCTTTTGCCG
Organism: Magallana gigas; assembly: GCF_963853765.1. NCBI lineage: Eukaryota > Metazoa > Mollusca > Bivalvia > Ostreida > Ostreidae > Magallana > Magallana gigas. The sequence continues at coordinate 10,968,627 of NC_088862.1, forward strand.
GTGTAACGTAGAATAATGACTCCCGTAGAATAATGACTGGGGGTAGAATTATTCTACGCAGTAAAATAATCCCTCGGTCATTATTCTACGTAGAGAAATGACCCTTTTGCCTGAAGAAAAAGTGTTATTCACACTCTACGTGAAGAAAAGTGACCTTGTAGAATGGGGGGGGGGGGGGGGGGGGGTTACAGGCCCCCCTAATGCTACGTGCGTGTGTCTCTTGTTCATACCCGATATTGTATCATGCCAAATGTCTATATATATCAATTTACTTATGTGATATGTTGTTCAAAATGTCACAAGATGGTTATATATTGGGCAGATAAAGAATGAATCTTCTATAAGTCATTAATTTTGAACCTGATAGTGAACATGAACCTATATATATATATGTATGTAGTTTGATATATGAAATCATGGAGAGCTCAAATCGCTCTTATAACTGTAAGATCGTATTTCAAAAAAAGATAATTACAGTGTACTAGATTCGTCTAATGACATTGAGTGGTTCCTCGATCACTAACCTCATTATGATGTTTGATTAATCTATCTAGGCTAAAGTACGTACAAGTTCACGTTCAGTTTATACTTAACCATAGTCATAGTCAAAATGATTAAAAATGCAAAAAGTGTAATACGAAAATTTGCCCGGGGCGTTAGAAATTTTGACTATTATATTTGAGTTCTTTAATGTTTTCATTAAACATTCCATAACTTCTTTACAGTAAAAAAAACCCCAAATTTTTGTTAATGTTGCACCTTTGGAAAAAAACGACAGTTTTTGTTTTATCAACATTATGTTTCCACTAATTACAATATGTATAAAATACGCGGAGGGAATTTTGAAAGTCACCTGCGGATTCTGCCAGTATGATATCACCGGCATAATAAAAGAAGTTTCATGTATGATTATACATGTAATTTGTTTCCAATGTAATCCAACAATGTTATTTTCAAGCAATAAAAAAAAGAAAGAAAAAATAAGGTTATTTATCTACACAAAAAATGGGGAAGGGTTTTTCTTGACTTACCTCTACATGATTGCACTCGAAAAAAAGAATTACCATTATGTTGTACTAATAACATCCATATTCATAGTTTTGATATACCGAAACCTCCCCTATTACAACGTAATTTCATTTGTAGTAAACTTTTTTCACATTTCCTCTATGCAGTATCGAACGCTGGTTTTAAAAAATAAAATTAACACAAAGAAATTGTAATGTAAAAAGAAGTTAAAGGTGATTAATTTTTCTTTATTCCAACAGTGATTTTAAAAATAAGGTTTATTTGTTAGATATTGATCCAATTTCAATGTTAATTTATTTCATGTTATTCATAAAAAATGAAAAACGACAACATTGATATTTCGATATTGTTCCTTCAAATAGAAAAATAACTAGATCGTTCTCGTTGCGAGCAACGAGTGGGTCTTTCGTTCGATTATTGAATAGATTAAACAAATCAAGTCAAAGATAAAATCGTTAGTCTAAGCGAAAAATGAGTGAAAAAATTTTGCGGCTTTTGGGGCTAGAACCCGGGTCGCCTGGGCCATGTCCACGACTATCGACTCAGCTACTTCGACTTTGACCCTTAATATGTCGATATTTTTTCATTCAATTCTTGAGAAGAACTCTTTTAAAAACGAACTCCTTTAGGAAGTATGATTGGCCCATATAACAAAACACTGAAAGCTCATTTCCGAAGATGTATTGTGCCATGTGCTAAAATTCATTAGTATGAAAAAATCGAGCCTCCATCTGACGGTACCCACAGGGGTAACATCATTTTAAAGTTTATAAACTTGTTATATTGTAATGGTATAGCTTGGTTGTTGTATAAACCATATTAGGTTATTAATAACTACTGTACACAGTGTTATTTTCGACCCCTACCATTTTCGCCCCTCTACATTTACAAACATTTTTGCCCCTCTTGAATTCGCCCAAACACAGTTGTGTTTAAGAGAGATAATTTGAGACATTGGATATCGCCTAGTCTTAAATTCGCCCGCTGACAATTGCAAGGATGGGAAAGAGGAGAAAAAAAGCGAGGGCGAATATTTCCCCGTATACAGTATCTATAAACCATGTAACTAATGATACTGTTCTGACGTCATTCCTTTTCCTTAAGGTGTAAAAAATTACCTTTGGCAGTCTGATATTTATATGCTAAGTTTGAATCTGATATTACATTTAATATCAGACAATTTCATGACGTGTCATTCTAAATAAACTACTTCTTCAGTTTAATACAAAAATCAACTAATGAATTTTAAATTAAACTAGACGTTGACCCGTGCGTGCACGGGTTGGCATACAACATATACCGGTATGATATCGGACATTTACGAAATAGATACATCGACACGCCGTATTGTTGACATTTGCATAACCAAAAAGCCTACAATAATGCTTTTAATTACTCTTAAAATTAAAAAAAATTATTAAAAAAAATTAAAAGGCGTTAAAACCGTACATGTATTAATGTAGCAAAAAATTGAAGAATTGCTCCGAAACGATTTTGGAGAAAAATAATGAAGGTACATTGTAAATAACAGTCAAATGATTCACAAAACCATTTTGAGCTGTAAATATCTTTCATCTTAAAATTTAATTCATACTAATGAAGAATTCAACACTTTGCACCAACTTTTTTCCTCGCTTTGAATTTACACACCATGTTGACATTCAGAACTCTCGGGATTTTTCATATTAAATGCACCGAGTTAGAGTTATCTCCCGTATTTCCTTTGATGAATATATGACAAATTTTCAATGAAAATTTACACGTATTTGTAATATCGTTTCTGAGCTTATCATATACATACAAATGTGATATTTTGGAAACATAAACTAAAGAGCCTCCCGTGATTTAGCGTTAATGTAATGCGCATGCGCAAGATTGTAAAATCCAAAAAATTCAGATGGTTTCCGGATTTTTTAAAGGAATTTTTGTTAATTATTAATTTGCGAAGCTTGGTTGAGAAAAAATAAAAACAAATTGGTAATCTGCAAGTACCAATGATGTTAAAGATATATAAAACAAAAGACAGTACTCATCCGATTTCTCGGTATTAAAGCCCAAAAAATCGACTCTATTATTTTAACATAGTAGTATAGAAGACAATTATGCCTACATACGGATATTATATCATTAGTTACATAGGATGAAACTCTGCCATTCAGTTAAGTAAATATTGACTAAAAGGTCGGGGAAGGTGACTGAATGGCAAAGCTGTACCATTTACTGTGAAATCATTAGATTTCGTGGTGGCTCAATTTTCGTGAAATTCGTATGTACCTCTCATCCACGAATTAACATCCTCCACGAATTAATAGATTAGGGTACTAGAGTCATAGTTCCTTTGTATGTTTAAGAGAATACACGAAATTACGTCCCCACGAACCTGTGAAATTTAAGCAATCCACGAAAGTTGGCCCCAACGAAATTTAATGATTCCACAGTAGTCACCTTTCAGTCACATTTCAATACTGAACGACAGCGTTTATGGTTTATAATTAACCTAATATTGTTCATTCGTAGTCAATTCCATATGAAATTTACTAGCCACGTAAAAAATTGTATTAGATCAAGTAAAAACCAATTTCTTTTATCTTTTGCTTCTGTTACCAAGCAACAGGTCCCCATTGCAACCATTTATGATTGTCTAAAATATTTATCAACCAAAACATACCAAATTCTGAAATATTAAGAAAATGCGTTGTCACCGAGTTTTGATATCTGTATATATAATTAATCATTTATTTATAAGCACTACGTGATCATCGTATCGTTTTTAAAGATATCCTGCTTAAAATTGTATAACTACGTCCTGTTTTGGCAACTAGTACAATTAAAGGTTCTTATAATTAAAGTACATTGTGTCATTTGATCTGTTAAGCACATCATTTCAATTTTAAATTAAAACGACGTCCTGATTGCAGAAGGAAAAAAACCCAAAAACGATAATAAGATATTGGTATAATAAAAAGGATCATTTGACATAGAGGGAAACATTTTGGATCACCATAAACTTTTGCATTGTTGCTTGGTGGTAGAGTATTGCGTATTTAATAAAAATCACGTCATACATAAACACAATTCATAGAATTAATCTAGCACAACTTATTTTAGTAAGTAGCGAAAATGTGTCAACCTATAGATCCTAGAACGATATTTTTAACGACCCTGTGTTTTAAAGTATGTAAAATGCATTTCATAATATGTTAAGTTTAACATTTCGTTCACAAGTTCGTACGTTTAATTTGTCAAAAACAACAAATGTATATGAACTGACATGCAAGTGAGAAATACGATAAAACATAATCTTCCGCAATTTTTAAGTTAAATCTTTAACAGCATTGTTGTTGCAGTTGCTCTTTTTGGTTTCATTGGAACAGCACCCGTCCTACCCAATAAATCGTATATTATTATTGGTTATTGGATTAGCGTATTTTAAAAAAAAAACCTTTTCTTATAATATTAACATATAGACAAGGCACTCATCGATGTAATTGATTTAGCAAAAACCTCTTTCGCCAAAAACGCTAAAGAGAATACACAGCAAAATGTAATACGTTTATAAATCATATATACTAGAGTACACAAAGTAATCTAAAAAAGTTTCTGCAGTAATTTTCGCTTTTTAAATGCATTGTTTAATGGATTATTGAGTTCGTGCTCTAAATGCAGTTTTAGTTTTGATCGATGAAGATATAATCCAAACAAAGTGAACTCAAAATTTACAATGATCTCTTAGAGGTTGTCGAATAAAAAATGACAGTGAATAAAAGAAACAATACATTCAGGCGGTTTGTTGTTAAATTTAAGGAAAAGGTTTGATCATACGCCGATATCGTTTGAATGGATCGCGTAAATTTCATTCTACTGTATGCATAACAATTGATTTTCTTAAAGAACAGAGGAAAAATACATTGTAGATGTAAATAATTTTAAATGAACACAAAAGCGATCTGTGCAATAGTAATAACAACACATCACCAGAAAACTTCTATCTTTCCAAAATAAAATTTACAAACCAAATAGCATAAGCCTATCATTCGACACGATGTGTTTGAGATGAAATGAGAGCTGTTAAGCATATCAAACTGTCTTAGTCGTGTACTAAAATGTTGGGATAGGCCGTTGCTGACACTTCTTAGCTTTAAGTGAAAATTGTCAAGGAACCTTACATTTAATTATTACATTTGAATTGCTTGTTATCAGTTACTAATTGATGGCTATGTATCTAATTTTCTGAAAAACCTAAGACAAAAAACATGCTCATATGTCGTTTTATTAAACAATACGGTGTCTACAGAAAGTTTCAACAAGTTCCTGGGATAAAAAATGCACCATCTATTCTGAAGTGTTTACTCCAAACAAATATTATTATCAATACTTGCTAAAGTTGCTATTTTATACGCTGTGATAACTGACTTGTTTTTCATTTTCCATTGAAACAGTGTTTTATCTAATACGTACATTTCATCAAAACAAGATCTAATTCTATTTTCACTGTCTGAAAAATTAATAAGCAGTAGAACTGTGCGTGTATCTCTTACCCAAAAATAAGGAAATATTTTACAAAATCAATAACTTCTGAGGCAATGTATAGTCTCTCATAGGTAGATTAAAGCTAAGCAGTCATTGGTAAGAAAACGACGTATTTAGTTAAACAATGCTTTAAAATGACATTTGTGTAAACCCAGTAGTGTTGCAAATATTGAGTTTAACGTTGAACGCAATGGTGTTAATAAACATAGTCAACAAATAGAATCAGAAAGATCTTGAGTAAGGGAAAGCAATAGAAACTTGTTCGTATTTTGGTGGTCGATTTGAACTTGAGCATTTAAAAAGAAATTGGTTAAGCATCTTAAGCTTTTTACTTCTATTTTAATGTATAGGATAATTAACTTGGGCATTTTCAACGTTTGACATAAATTGAAATGTCATTAGTCGAGTCAAAAGCAAGAAACAGGTTGTTGTTTTTTTTAATTTATAAAACTCAATTGATTTTGTTTACATAAGTGTTATATTGCTATAGGTACAACAACAAAAACACGCATTTAGTTTTATTTGTTAAGTAAAATGGGTATGGCGGCTTATGCAGTAAAAAATAAATCAAGATAAAGTGTGTCACTATTTCAATGTAAGACACTTTCCCCATCTTTTTACGCTTAACTGAAATGCCACTATTGCACGCGATAAAAAAGTTTTATTATACATGTAATGTTGTAAGTTTATAAACTCAGTATAGTATTATAGTTTAGCTAGGTTGCTGTATAAGCCATATTAGGTTGACTACTGTATACAAAGTTATTTTCGACCCGTACCATTTTTGCCCCTCTACCTTTACAAACAGTTTCGCCCCGTCTTGAAATTGCCAAGACATAACCGTGTTTAAAGAGAGATAATTTGAGACATTGGATTTCGTCCAGTTTTAAATTCGCCCACTGACAACAAAGGCGAAAGGGACGAAGAAAAACGAGGGCAAATATTTCCCAGTATACAGTATCTACAAACCAGTAACTAATGATACTGATCTGTCGTCATTCCTTTTCCTTAACGTTTCAAGAATTACCTTTGGTAGTCTGATATTTTTAACCTCAATCGGAGTCTGATATAACATTTAACATCAGACAATTTTATGACATGTGTCATTCAAAAATAAACTGCTTCAGGTTAACCAAAATATCAACTAATCAATTTAAAAGGCAATTATGCCTACGCAAGGATATATTATTATTAGTTACACAGGATTAAACTCTGACTATTAGTGACTAAATATTGACTGAAAGGTCGGAGAAGGTGACTGAATAGCAAAGCTGTACCATTTAGTCACCTTTCAGTCAAATTTGATATGGTTTATAATAGTAAATTCTATATGAAACCTCTTTTTTTTCACTTTTGCTTCTGTTACCATGACAACAGGTCCACATAGCAACCATTTCCGATTGTCTTAAATTTTTTTCAACCAAAACAACCAAAATATCTTTTCATTTATTTATAAGCACTTTATGATCATCGTATCGGTTTTCAAGATACCCTGCTTAAAATTATAAAACTACGGCCTGTTTTGGCAACAGGTAGAATTAAATGTGATTATACGTAAAGCAAATTGTATCATTTGATCTGCTTAGCACATCATCAAAACACGATCTCAATTTTATCTTTAAATTAAAACGACGTCCTGATAACATTAGAAGAAAAAAAACCCGAAACGATAATAAAATATTGGTAACACAAAATGTCATTTGACATAGAGGGAACATTTCTAAGGGTCGCCATAGACTTTTGCATTGTTGCTTGATAGCAGAGCATTGCCTATTAACATAATTTAACAAAAATCACGTCATACATAAACACACTTCATAGATTTAATCTAGCACAATTTATTTTAGTAAGTAGCGAAAATGTGTCAACCTATAGACCCTTGAACTATATTTTTAACGACCCTGTGTTTCAAAGTATGTAAAATGCATTTCATAATATGTTTAGTTTAAAAATTCATCCACAAGTTCGTACGTTTTAATTGTCAAAAACAAACAAATGTATATGAACTGACATGCAAGTGAGAAATACGATAAAACATAATCTTCCCCAATTCTTAAGTTAAATCTATAACAGCATTGTTGTTGCAGTTGCTCTTTTTGGTTTCATTGGAACAGCACCCGTCCTACCCAATAGACCGTATGCTATTATTGGTTTTACAAAGGTTAAACATGATTATGGTACTGTAAGCGTATTATTTTTGGCGTATATACGATATTTGGATTAGCGTATTTAAAAAAAAAAACCTTTTCTTATAATATTAACATATAGACAAGGCACTCATCGATGTAATTCATTTAGCAAAAACTGCTTTCGCCAAAAACGCAAAAGAGAATACACATCAAATTGTAATACGTTTATAAATTATATGTACTAGTATACACAAAGTAATCTAAAAGAGTTTCTGCAGTAATTTTCGCTTTTTAAATGCATTGTTTAATGGATTATTGAGTTCGTTCTCTAAATGTAGTTTTAGTTTTGATCGATGAAGATATAATCCAAACAAAGTGAACTCAAAATTTATAATGATTTCTTATAGCTTGTCGAATAAAAAATGACAGTGAATTAAAGAAACAATCAATTCAGGCGGTTTGTTGTTAGATTTAAGGAATAGGTTTGATCATACGCCGATATCGTTTTAATGGATCGCGTAAATTTCATTATTGGCAGTTTAGAACTGTATTCAAAACAATCGATTTTCTTAAAGAACAGAGGAAAAATACATTGTAGATGTAAATAATTGAAAATTAACACAAAAGCGATCTGTGCAATAATAATAACAACACATCTTCAGAAAACTTCTATCTTTCCAAAATAAAATTTACAAACCAAATAGCATAAGCCTGTCATTCGGCACGATGTGTTTGAGATGAGATGAATGTTGTTAGACATATCGACCTGTCCTAATCGTGTAATAAAATGTTGGGATAGGCCATCGCTGATACTTCAAAACTTTAAGTGAAAATTCTCAAGGAACCTTACATTTAATTCTCACATTTGAAATGCATGTAATCAGTTACTAATTGATGACTATGTATCTAATTTTCTGAAAAACCTAAGACAAAAAACATGCTCATATGTCGTTTTATTAAACATTACGGTGTCTACAGAAAGTTTCAGCAAGCTCCTGGCATAAAAAAATGCAACATCTGTTTTGAAGTGTTTACTCCAAACATATATTATTATCAATACTTGCTAAAGTTGCTATTTTATACGCTGTGATAACTGATTTGTTTTTCATTTTCCATTGAAACAGTGTTTTATCTAATACGTACATTTCATCAAAACAAGATCTAATTCTATTAGCACTGTCTCTAAAATTAATAAGCAGTAGAACTGTACGAATAAGGAAATATTTACAAAATCAATAACTTCTGAGGCAATGTATAGTCTCTCATAGGTAGATTAAAGCTAAGCAGTCAGTTGTAAGAAAACGACGTATTTAGTTAAACAATGCTTTAAAATTACATTTGTGTAAACCCAGTCGTGTTGCAAATATTGAGTTTATATATAAATATAAAGTGGAACGCAAAGGTGTTAATAAACATAGTCGACAAATAGAATCAGAAAGATCTTGAGTAAGGGAAAGCAAGAAAAACTTGTTCGTATATTGGTGGTCGATTTGAGCTTGAGCATTTAAATAGAGATGGATATGCATCCTAGGTTTTTAATTCTGTTCTAATGTATAGGATAATCAACTTGAGCATTTCTAGTGCTAGACATAAATTTAAATGTCATTAGTCAAGTCAAAAGCTAAAAACAGTGATTTTATATGAACCTTGTACTTTGGTATTGTTTACATAAGTGTTATGTTGGTATAATAACATCAAAGAACGCATTTACTTTTAATCAAGTAAACTGTGTATGCTGAAAAAACCCAAGATTAAGTGTTACAATGTAATTTTAAGACACTTTCCACATCTCCTTAGGCATACGTTAAATGCCATTTTTTAGAGCGATAATAAAGGGTGGGTTTTTCAATAATGTTGTTGCATATTTATATCTTTTCTCAAAGTTATTAATTATCGCATGTTTGCTTTGATTCATATTAGTTTTTGGCACTTGCAAATTTATAAATGGCCAGAAATTCATTCAAAACATGTCTTTTGTTTTCTTTTCCTTTAATTTTGAGCTTTTGTAAAAAAAAAATCAAGTTTTGAAATATCAAGGCATTTTACCCAAAAGCCTTTATTGTTTCAGAAAAATGTACAATGTCACCAATCAATATGAAATAAACCATTCACAAATGTTGAGATTTATTTCTGTTGTTTGCTCTTTTATATTAGCCGCCTTTATCATGAGACTTAATATCTGAACCTAGCCTTATGTTACATATTCATAGTTACGTGATCCATCAAAATCCCACTTAATAAGGACAAGTAACAAGGTCAAACACTCAAATCTACTTTGAATTGCTCCTAAACTTTATAGCTAACAAGAATGAACGAAGAAAAGCTCTGTGTCAGAAGTTTAAACTATGTTACACAACAGTCATTATATTAACCATATCAGTCGCTGTGGGCTAGAACCAATATTTACTCACCCGCATTTAAAACTGCTCAAAAAACTTTAAACAGCCCTAGCAACCTGATGATTGAGATTGAACTCTATATTTGAAGTTGGCTGTATACTTCACATACATAGTTATATCAGTCATGCAAGTTGATGATTGTAAGGTCCAGTATTTACTGAGATATGTGACTTGCTTTAAACTTTGAACCTGCCTAAAAAATTAACCTTTTCGATCATCTGAAATATTTAGCGTAGATTCATCATCTTAGCTTGTGGAAACATTTATAAATTACTAGATGGAATATCTAAAATCGGTACTGATTGTAAAATTAATAAGTAAGATATAGCCACTTTAATGCATCTGCTTCAAAACTTTATCTTTTTTCAAAACCTTTGATCTCCTCCATTAACAGAACATAAATCTTAGATTTAGCATCCAATCTTGTCAGGAACCACAAATTGTACAAATGCACGGCAAACATAACAAAAATAAACTATCCCCCATTATTTTAAATTGGAAAATTACAATTTTTCCTATAGAACAAGTGTCATTACTACGAAAATCAGCATAGCGTTCGAAAAAATATTCCCCCGTTTAGAGGATATTTTTCTTTTAGCATGTCTAACATATTAAAAATTGCGTGGTTGATATAGCTATAAATATGAAACACATATCTATGTAAAGGTTACATGCCGAAAACTGTCCATTCTGGGAGAAGAAAGAACTATTGGAGGGCCGTTAGACCCGACAATAGTTCTTTTTCTCACAGAATGGACAGTTTGAGGCTTGTAACCTACTGAAAACATTTATTTCATTGTCTTCTTATTGGACTGTCTCAGATTAAAAAATTTACTCTATTGTGTTTAGAATGTACTCCCTTAGAAAAGTTTCTCTCTTGCAAATGACAATGAAGTAAACATCCATTGTATTGAATTTGTCATTGTCTTCTATTTGCATTCTCTCAGGTAAATGGGTTTTTTTCTTCAGTAAAGTGAATAGAATTCATTCAGTTGTTAACTTAGTGGACAATTACAAGGATAAGTTCTTAAACACGAGTATAAAAAGCGTGCGATGCCAATATCACTTCCTTGTAAATTTTCCGGTCATAAGGATATCCTCGTCAGATGGAGAGAGTGTTGTTGAAGTTGATGAAGAAGAACAGAACACAGATGGCATTCTTATATTTTGGATTTAGAAAAAGAAAATACGAAAAACCAACCAAATTTTGACCTCAGAGTAGACGTTTTTCCGGATATTTCTGATGAGGAGAACGAATGAAGTCCTACAGCAAAATGTCAGCAAGATCATTCATGGTGAAAATGATGAGAAAAATTAAATGTGACGGAAATGCAAAGAAAGCAAAAACCGTGGATATATGTGATTCCACTTTGTGTGCACCTGGTGCAAGTGAAATTGAAATCAATTAAGGAAGTGTTTATTTCAAATTAAAATTTGGAATTATGTGCCTTAATTATTCGTGAATAACAAATATTTCTTTTGTATTGGTCTTGTTGTTATTTCAAGTTTTACCTGTAGCTGTCCAATAAGTATTGAATAACTTTCCACTATTTTAATAATGGACAGTTTTTCCAACTTATTGGACGGCTACAGGTAACTTATTGGATTGTGTCTGTTCTTTCGAACAAAAAAAAAGTACAAAAATAACAAAGGATGACGTCATAACAATGTTTTAACTTTAAATACGGGACTATAAAAGATGATTTCACTGTTGATCTCAGTCTCACGTTTCCGCTATATTTTTGTTTGATACAAATGGGAATAAATTAAAAGTGACCTCGTCTAAGTTTAATGGCAGCAATGCCTGATACGGAGCCAAAGGAGGTTGGTACCTGAAATAATAGTAATGTCAATCATCCGAAAACCACTTGGATATAAAGATGGGGACCTACAATGTTCATTTATTTTATTCCTGACTCATGTCGCATGCCATTTTTTGGAAGTATAGGGCCCAATACAGAAATGATAATAACCAAAATTTCATATAAATGAGACTATTATCTGGGAGTAACTTTCAAAATGAGAATATTATCTTGATGTATAAGTAATATAAGTAAATAAGTTTATTTTAATGACATTGTGCAATTATGGCATTCAAATAACAATGTAAATGAAAATGTTCTAAAAATTGCACATAGCCATTTGGGCCTGAACTCTAATTCACTTTACACAGTTAAAGTTGAATTAAATTAAATTTCAAGAATATTGCATACGTTTACTTATGGACAAAGAACAATGACATTTTTGATATACAAGTTTTAAGCAAAATTGTGTTGGATATTTCTCCCCTGGATTCATAAACATAGTTTAATGAACTTCTAGCGGTTTGTAAACGATAATCATTGATTTATGAAACAGATAAATATTAGCATGATATACATTTATTAATAAACATGTTTATAAGAATTTACAAAAATAACACTTAACATACATAAACATGTTAAGGAAATGATATTAACACTATTGCATTTACCCCCTGATGTTGTCCTAAAGGAAATGAATTAAAATGACGCCAAAAGACTGCATGTTGCAGCGAACCTTAATTACATAAAGCATACTAGGGTTCGGAAATACACAACAGGAATCATGTAACCAGGGATAAATTGAATCTTAATCTGTAATTAGAACTGGTAATTCTAGACTAAAGGATCGACTCCATGGAATACTAACTTTGTGGGCACGAATTAATATAGTTTACAACTATTACATCAAAAAGATCACATAAAACGCTCGAATGATCACAGTTAAACTATTTTTAACATCAACAAGGCAAAATACATTTATAAACTATAAAACTTTGAATATATTTCACTTACAATTTCTAAGTGATAATGTGGTTGGTGAATTTTTTTTTAAACAGAACAGCCAAAATATTGTTAATGCATTCATTTATTTAGATAGAATTGGAATTTCTTCACTCGAGGTTCGGTTGAAATTTTAAAATGGGTACAGTGGTTTTGTAGAAAATTAACGTTATTTTCATTTAATCTCGATCGTATAATTGATAAGTGTAGTTAAGAAAAAATAATTAATTTGCGCTGTTTAGATAAATACGATCAAATACATTGATCGTGTCACCTTTGCGCTGAAACCCCACAGAATGATTACCTTACATGAATACACATAATAGTTACTGTATTAGTCGCCAAACCAATAATCAAATGGAAATCTAAGACTACTCATTTGGTTTTTAAAGCGCTAAGCATAGCTTAGCGCTTTATTGTTGTTAGACTTCTATTTCCGGTGCAAGGAATAACTGCCCTCTATGAGCAGAAATATACATCATTTAAACTGGTAAGAGGTATAGAGAACCAGTTATCTGGGTGACGGAAATGGCCGAGTAGATATGATTGGTCTTGCGGGGCTTACGTACATCAGCACGGGATGCTACGCAGTGATGAAAAAATATAGTGCGTATTCAGAAGCTAAAATAAAGAAAAATAAAATCGATTCTTTGCAAGAAAATGTCAAAATCTGTGATAAATTACTGTTCAAAAGGTATAATTTGTGATTTTAACATATCTTTTTTCAGGCAAGTATCCATATACAAGTCGTGTTCATCTTTAATTCACATCATCTTCAGAAAGTAACACATATTTAAAGAAATCTGGCCTTCGATACTTTAAATTGATATTCATTTAACATAAACCAAAATTTCAATAAGGCTCATTTCCGCCTACGCTTGCACACAGTAAATTTTCTTAGAACCAAGCTAGGTTAGCGCTTTTCAGTACTTTCAGTACTTTGATTTAATTTGCTATTTTCAACTAATAACAAAACATTTAAATGAGATATTAACAATGACAATGATGCCCGAAAAATGGTTAAAATGCAAGGCTATATCAGTGTTTCTCAGAAAGTCAGTTCTATGATTTTAACACAACAATAACTATGTATAATGATTAAGGAGACTCAATGGTCAACAAAATACCTATCAAAATTTATCTATCATATTTTTGTTCATATTTATTATTTTGTAAAGAAAAAATCCAAATAAGTAAGTTCTAAAATCTAACATTTTCTATATCTTTATACAAATCTCTTCATCTTGAGGAGATTAAAATAGCCCAAAAATGGTCACGATTATCAAACCCTCTTAAACTCTGCAAGTTGATATAATTTTTTTTTTAAGTATTGTGTATTACAAGCATAACATGGATTTAAAAAAGTTTACAATTTTTGATACCTAATTCTAATTTAGGTTGTACAACATGAGCAGTTATATTCATTACTTTATTAAAACACTTAAGGAGACTGGATGGTCAACATCTTACCCATCAGATCTACCTATAACTTTTTTAACATATGAATTGTTAGCTAAATTCCACAATTTAGTGAAGAAAAAATTCTTAAATAATAAGAATTAAAATTCAAATGTTTTTCAACATCCTTATAGAGAGCGCTTTTCTTCTTAAGAGAATAATCATAGTATAAAAATGATAACGATCATCAGCCCCACTTAACAGATTGGGCGGTGCTAATAAGCAACAATTAATAAGACCCGATGCGTTCATTTGAAATCGTATTACTTACATTAGCAATGCTGCTTGAAGCTCAATTTTGTGTCAAGAAAACATTTAGGAGCGTATGATTGATTTCCAGGATCTGGTATTTATACATGCGTATACATAGAGATTTCAGAGAGAAAACATATCGCTGAACCCACAGGTAAGAAAATAAATTCTCTAGAGAGACTCGGTGTAGTTGAAAAGCTATGTTCAGTATATAAAAATGATCAATAAATTTATGAACTTGGTATGCAATTTAAAATGCATTAAGATACACATAACAATTTTATTAATATGCATTGTATGGGGTACTCTTTTACTGTTTGAGAGAGTTGTGGTTGGACAAGATATAAGTTATAACATTATTTTATTCTAAAAATCATTAAAGAAGTAAAATGTATAAGTGAAATAAATAGTGTTGTGTGCTTCTCTGTTTAATTTTTTTTTTAAATTAGATAAAAGTGAACACTATTTGCATTAAGTATTACGTATGCAGACAAAAGTTACCAAGCAATAGCATGTACTTATTTATAGTTGGTAAATAGGTGAAAAAAAACCATTTTTAGTGCATTCATATGGAATAAAACACAATCTGAAAATATACGGTTGTAAAATATAGGCAACGGTCAGGCATTTTTGATTGCAGTCCTTGTACTCACAACATATCTTTTTGAATCTTAATTGTTCTTCACATCTTCTTTAATATTAATACATATATTTCTACAACAAAATCTCAATTCGGTGTATTTTTCCTCATAAATAGTTTTCAAACAGCTCTTAAACAAGGCTATAAAAACCAACTTTCCATTGTAGAAATATCGAATTTAACATGTACCTAGTTTACATAAAATATTTGTATCCTTGATGATTTTGTTTATTTTGTTTTGTGTTGTTTGCTTTAGGGGTTGTTATCTGCCTTGTAAATGTTCTGCTACTTCTGTGCTTCTTATTTTATCACCAAATCAAGTATGCAACAAAAACCAACCACACACATACACAAACCAGTCACAATGAAAAGAAATAACTGGTGGGTTTTTTCTCTGTTTCAGGCCACCAACACTCTTGACAAAGCATTCGACTCAACTATCTTTCTTTTTTGAAAATTCTTTGAGGATGGATTCCTGTAATAGTACTTGTTTGGTAGAGGAAGGACTTAGCACAAAGACAATGATTTTGATACCCTTTTCTCTATTAATAGGGGTACCGTGTACTGTTCTCAATACATTTGTTTTGGTTATCTTCGTGGCAAAAAGGGCTTTGAGAGATAACATATACTATTGCCTTGTTCTTCTGTTGTCCTTCAGTGATCTTCTTGTTGGTCTTGGATACATTTCGTACAGTTTCCAAAACACGGTATCCCAAACTGAAGGTTTTGCTAAGGTCATGTGTATTCTAAAAACTGCATTCGTGACAAGTGGAACACTAATGTCAGTTTGGCAATCGTTTGTTATTGCGTTGCAAAGGTATTTAGTATTGTTCCACATGGAATGGAATAAGAGGTTGTTCACTGGTGTTAAGAAATATTTAGTCTGTTCTTTGATCTGGCTTGTCATTCTCATGTTTACCGTGGGCTTAATTTCTCCACAGCAAGAGTACAATTCGAATGTCATTTGCCACGTTGAATATGTCTATGAAAAACATTTCGACGTCTTCATTACATTTAGCAGATGCATTGCTGCAATAGTATTGTTAACAATTGTCAGTTATTGTGTGGTCCTCCGTTACGTCATTAGAATCAGGAAAAGAAAAGTTTTTCCTGTCCATCAACCTTACATTATTCAAGTTAAACCGATTCCACAACATCCACCACAGGGCGAGTCAGGCATCCAAACAACGAGCGCAGGTGGTACACAAGATTCAACGAGTGGGTGTCAGTCAAACAGTTTGGGAAGAAAAGAGGTCATGACACAATCTCCTTTGACTCATCAAATCATGTCTAGCACGAAGAAAAAGAAACTAACAAACACCATTGTTTTGGTGGGACTGCTACTGGGTTGTCATACTCTTCTAACTGCACCCTTTTTCATGTCTCTTCTATTCCCCGAAACTCCCAACACATTAATTGTAATTTCAGCCTGTTTATGTGGAATCAATTCTATAATAAATCCAATATTATACTGCATGAAAATTGAAAGTGTACGATGCATTGTAAGGAATATTTTCTCTTGTAAATGACCAAAATGTATCAACAATTTCGTTCTGTGTAGAATATGAGTTAATACTGGCAAGTTGTTGTTAAGTATCTAAAACATATACATACCTATGTTGCGTAATATGATGAATGCATTGTAAAGAATATTTTCTCTTGCAAATGACCGAAATGTATCAACGTTTGTTTTCTATGTAGAATATGAGTTGATACTGTCAAGGTGTTTTAAAATATCAAAACAAATTGCATACCCATGTTG
Source organism: Magallana gigas (assembly GCF_963853765.1). Lineage (NCBI taxonomy): Eukaryota > Metazoa > Mollusca > Bivalvia > Ostreida > Ostreidae > Magallana > Magallana gigas. Next base: position 10,985,630 of record NC_088862.1, read on the forward strand.
TTTTATATGATAAATAAGTATATTTTTTATCAAGTTCAAAGTTTTCCGCTGCAATGAAATGCTTCTACATGCAACATATTACTCATACATATGTATGTGGTTCATTACGTCTTGCATAGCCTAGGACTTGTAAAGGATCCGTTAAAATATCTGATTTAGTGCTACTGATTTGAAATTATTGTGCACAATTTATCATTAAAAGTGTTCAGACCTAACATAAGATGTACAATTGAATATTATTTTTGTTCATTCATTTTGTAAGTTCATTATTCTGCGTTTAAAACTGGTTTACTCGTACATGTAAATTTTAATCATGTAAATGAATTGCATAAAATGTAATGTAAAATGATGAAATAAAATGTAATTTTACATGGTTGGGAAGATAAATATACCAAAAATTGTTCTGTAATGTATTGTGTAAAAGTGATTTTTCCTTTACTGATTTGTTAAATAACTGATTTCTTGTATTTTTTAAATAATAAATGAAAATTTCATCTATCTACCCAGGTGTTTGAGTGATGGTTTGAATAAAATCAGGCGTAAATAAAGAAAATATTACTCTGTGCCAAACACCCCCCTCCCAAAAAAAAAAAATTGCATCAGTGTACTCGTTAAATACATTGGAAAACGTAGAAATATAGTTTTATAAGAACTGATCTCTTTTCATGTATTTCATTGGAATAAAATTGCAACAAAAATATATTTATCACCTACACCTGTATTCTTATTTATCATAAATACAGTATACGTAGAGACATAGCACAAAATTCTTCTCGCTTTTTCTTAAGAAGAATTTAATACAATTATCTATTTAACGATGACAAAATCTTATTTAAAATTTCTTGAACGCCACGGTTTGCAGGTATCAAACCAAAAATAAATGATACGACATTCACCCATACTGCTTAGGATTCTTATTCTTAAAATTGATTTAAAAAAATTGGCGAACATACAGTTAGACGTTTTTCAGTGCTATATATGTATCATTGATATTAAAAAAAAAAAAAAACATGCCATTGGTTACGATTTGAAAGACGTTTCATCATTGTTTTTGATAAAAATTCATGTGCATAGCTAAGCTTTCTGAGTGTCGACCAAAATTTGAATGTCAGGTCTTAACTTCAAAGCGAGATACAAAGGTTTTAATTCTTAATTATGAAAACATGGTTCGTTTCATGTTTTTGTTAACATCTAGGTTGCTAAAATAATAATACCTTTTTTTAAAACGAAATGAGATTTGACAGACAGAAGAAGATTTTAATATATGAGTTAACAGTCCAACAGAAACAAAATATGATTTACATGATGTTTATATTACTACACAACTGATGTTAACAAAACATGGCACTAGCTGTATTTACGAAATAAACAGTAACTGTTGCTAGGCCTGTACCTCGCTTTAAATCCTACCACCGACATCCATGTTTTAATCACACATTAAAAATACTTATTTGAAATATTGTTAACAACAAAATTACAAAAAGAAAATAATTTTCAGTGAAACAATATTTCTAAAACATTAGCCAATCGTTTTAGATGATATGAAATAACAAATCAAGCTGTCAAATTTTGAGAGTCATCATTTATTTTAGTAAATTCTTTGCAAAGTATCAACTTACCATATCATTATAATAACTCTAATTTTTTTTGGCCATCCTTTTAGAAAAAGAGTATTATAAAAATTACAAAATCGATGTTTAAGATAACTTAAAAGTCAATTATAGACATGAACCTATAAATAAAAAAAATGAACATGACTTACATACATGAATGGACCAATCAAATCACTTTTTCATGTTAATGAAAAAAATATACAAATGGAGAGAAAAAAAACCCAAAAGAAATTTGGTAACTCTTAGAAATGAAATTCTGATAACAAATGATAGGTCTTGAATGTATCCGAAGATATTTCAGCATGTCATCTATTGTTCACCGGTAAAAAGGGAATGTAACATTCCAACACCATGTTTATTCTTGACCTTTTAGCACAATCAACTTTATCTTCATCACCCTCTACAAATGTCCGGCAACGCATGCGCTTCGAAGAGATTTCTCACTGCGCTATCTATCTTGAATCTCTAAATCTGGATAGTCCTTTTTGGCACTTAGTCTAAATAGCTTCGAGTCCTTGTTGTCCCCGTTTAATGGCGAGGATGAATGTTTATTGAGTTCTTTATTCACAAAGCTAGACATCATATTACTCTGTCTCTGCTTCATCATTGACTGTCTTTTAGCTCGGTCAATTTCTCCTCTCCTCTTCCGATTGAAAAACCCACACTAGATGAATCAAAATATATTTTTCAGTCAATGAGAGGCTCTATTATTTTATTGTGAGATATCAATATGTGTATGAACAATTAACTATGTATGAACAACTTTGAATTAACGTATTGCAAATCACATATTAACTTAAAAATTTGTATAATTCTTGATCATTTACAATGCCATTATCGTTCCATAATTGTACAACTGGTGCTATTTGATGAAAAAGAAAACAATTTTCCACTTAGATTATTGAATATAATCACGAATGATAGATTACCTTCCATAGGATAAGTGCAATAATTATGAAGATCAAGAACCCTCCTGCACTACCCCCTATTGTGTACCATAAAATGTCTGTTGATTGTTGTCCTGTGGAACCAACAGACACCCGCAGCGCTACCTGAGATAAAATATATATTTCACAGTGAAGACAAAAATGAGAAGAAAAAACACTGGATGAAACCCTGTTAATCAATACAGTACAAAGTGAATGGAAAGCAGCGTAATCTTTGTATACTATATACAGCGTAGTGTAAACTGAGGAGCAAGCTGTAGATAAAGGCACAGTACATGCAAAGTAATTTGAAAGCAGCGCTACCTAAAAGAAAATACATTGTTCAGTTAATTCAAATAGAGGAGCGAGCACCTTATGACGCTCTGTCATTCAGTATATCAGAGGGGACTAATTGGTAATGAAACACTGATTGAATGGCATATATCTTTATATAATCATTTTTTTCAAATAACATTCTGTTTACTAAGTTGCTTACGTTCATTTTTTGTTTTTTTTGAAAAGTGTTATGTACTAAAAATTGAAATCAGTTATCTCGATTTCAATGCCATCCATTTTTCATATTAAAACGCTATGAAAATTAAAGAAAGAAAGAGACGAGACAAGACAAGACACTGATCGGAATGAAAATAAATTTCTCCTTTCAGTGAGACATTGCAGCATATGAAAATTAACAGGAGAAATTGGTACAGTTCAGACCTTGAAGATATCTGAATTTGGATGAAGTTTTTTAATCACGCTATGACCTAACCTTTTGACAAATATATGACGTTTACAATTTTGAATGTTTTCCCCCAAATAATTAATGTCGTTTTAAATTATTCTATTGGATAAAACAAACAGGATATAAATCAACAACATGATAACGTAAATAACAATTTAAATAAAGTTTTTAATATGCTTACGTAAACCACTCCCTTATCGGTAACTAAATAACAATGCACTTCATATTTATATGTTTGAAAAAAAGACAACAATAAGCTGTTATAAATATAAAGTATTTTTTTTTTTATATTTTTAATTAACAGTTTTAATTATCTCATAAATTTATATGAAATATGCAATAAGAACTGTGCTGAGGTTTCTTATAAACAAACATACTTTGGCTGACTCTGTGACGTTGATGAATGCTGGGATATTGTTGTCATATTGCTGAACATCACCAGGGATGACGAAAAATCCTATTTCAGCACTTTGGCCCTGCAAAATAGGTATGTTTGGTTTCAAACTAAAATAAATAATAATAATGGCATACAGGTATCAAATATGTTAAATGAAAAAGTGGGCTGTTTTTTTTAATTCGTGGGAAAATATTTACAGATTTATTACCATATATTGATCAGTAGACAAGGGTATTGCAAATATATTACTTTACGGCATACAGCTTTTTTTTTAGTCTTGAAAACAAATCTAATGATGAACAAGTCTTCATTTTATTGTATCATCATGTTCACATCCTTAATTAACCAATTGCAAGGGAAAACGTACATAATTTATGCGCTTATAAATTGAATGTTTAAACATGTACTTTAAGAATGGCAGAGAGAACGCTGGCATCGAGATCCATTGTAAATTCCACACTTTCGAATTCCGTTGTCTTGACATAACCAAGATTACACGTCAAATAGGTGCAGCTAATGACAGGAAGACCACACTTCTGTAAAACAGTAAATATATCGTGTACAAAAAAATCCTAAAATTGCAATACTGTAAATTATTATCGGCCGCCAGAGAGCGGTCGGTTATATATCATACATGTATATATATATATATATATATATATATATATATATATATATATATATATATATATATATATATATATATATACAGCAAAACTCGAATATAACGAACACGAATATATCGAATTTACGGCTATAACGAATTATTATTCATGTCCCGGCAAACTTATATAAACCTATAGAAAATTGATGTATATAACGAAAACGGCTATAACGAATTTACGGCTATAACGAAGTAATTTTAAGACCCCCGCTGGCAAAATTTTCACGTATTTTAACATTTTTATAACGAATTTTTTTCCATTTCAAATTTCATTGAAGAAACATGCAATTTTAAGATGCATATATAAAATACTCAAATTCAATTTTTTTAAAAATTGAAATGAAATGGTTATATTGACATTTTTTTTTAAATGACGGTAATACTAATTTTATAACTTACGATAGTTTAGAAAACTGTTAGCCGGAAAAACCCTAATTATTTTATAACGAATTCGCTATAATATTTTTTACGAATTCGTTATAAACGTATAGCGAATTACGGCTATAACGAAGTTTTTTCTATGGTCCCTTGAAATTCGTTATAAACGAGTTTTGCTGTGTATATATATATATATATCGGGAAAAAGTGGTTATAGTCAGGAAAAGGTGTTTGTGGGTTTCTTAGGAGCTACTTCTAGTTCAAACAAACGTTTTAAAATGTGTCTACGCAACGCAGCTTTGCTCTAAGATAGCGTATCATTGAAAGAAACTATAGCTTATTATAAAATGATCCAAAATATAAAAATAAAATGTATTAGTGAATAAAATGTATTGTGTTTCTTTGCATTTTAATAATTACAAAACACAATAGGTTGATGCACACAACTTTGTCCAAAAATAAAACATTTTTCATTACATTTTATTTTGGTTCAGAAAAAATCATGATTTGCAGCCTTTCTTTTAACACTTTCGTCATTTCTGTCTTGTTTACAATTTATGACATACTGTGGAATCATTAGATTTCGTGGTGGCTCAATTTTCGTGGAATTCGTGGGTACCTCTCATTCACGAAATAACATCCTCCACGAATTGATAAATTAGGGGAATAAAAGTGTATTTTATTTTGTAGATATACAAGAATACACGAAATAATGTCCCCACGAACCTTTTTAAAATTTAAGCCATCAACGAAATTTGCCTCCACGAAATTTAATGATTCCACAGTAGTCAGTTTTTATTTTCTGGTTCGATTTTACCTTTATATGCCTTATAATATCTATTGCCCATATTTCCCGTTTTGGAATCCAACATGCCGAAATATTTCATATATATTCTACAGCTTTTCTAAACCAACTTGCTTTAATACATGTATTATAGCGGCAATAGTGTACATTGTAGACCTCTCCTATTTTTATATGATGAAGTTTACTGGAGAATGCTACAGTTCCACAGGATATCCGTAATGGTGCAATTTTTTTTTTTCAAACGACCGACTTCGGTGTGAAAAGATATTTGTTTATACTTGACCTCTTTTAGATAAAATGATTTTTGGGAGTTGATTTTAAACAACTCTCCTATGCAGTTACTCTGGCAAACCAAAAGTGAAACAGTGTTTGGACCTAAGCACAAATCATCACCGCTGACAAGATTTAGTTCTTGAAAATAATCGATAAATTCGATGTAAAGTATCTTGAAGCATTGGTTTTTAAGAAACTTATTTATGAATACCTTGAAAATAGTCAGATGTAAAATAGTACGAACAATTTAGATATTTTTTGCAGTCATATGTATTCATACGCCAGAGTTCAATAAAGTCTCGTTTAACCATCGGCTGTCTCCGTAAATCTCCGACAAGCAGAGAGTCATTCTATATTTAGAGGTTGCGTCATCAAGCTATCACGTGACATGCAGTACACATTCTCTTGCCTTTTGGGGATAAACGGAGACAACCGAACATCTGGTTGAACGAGACTAGAGTTCATTATTGCTTGGATATATACAATTTTTTGAATATTTCGATTACTTATACATAGTTTGATGGAATCAATTATATCTTTAATCATTACACAGAGAATTCATATTATAAAAATGTGCATAATTCAAAGACAGATTATAAACTACTTGCCAACCAAAGTAACATATCGTTGATTTTAAAATGAATAATAAATGAATATCGATAAAATCAACTCCCGTCAGTACTTTGATTTTAATTCAGGTTGATCAAAATAACCGTATATAAAACAAAAGTTAAACCAGATAAAACACATCAGCATGTTTACCAGTCGTTTTTTTTAGCAGCCATGACAGTTCTCGCGTGATTTACGCTTGAAGTTTTGATGGGCTTGATAGCATTAATGTCAGTGTAAATAAGCGATCTCACCTCGTTCTATCACTAAAACATAATTTAAGGAAATTGTATATATTATAAAATTCATAATTAAATAACGCGTTAATTATGTTTAAAGTAGGGAAATTCCTATATTGAGTCCGCTCGAGTTTTCATTTGCTGTCCAAAAATAAAATCGATCAAGGTCAGTAAACATGGCGGACAAATCCAACCTGCGTTGTTGACATACACGAAAAAAACCGATATATGGACCAAATTCGATATTTTCGGATTAATTTATGCCATACACAACTACAATGTTTGAGTTCAGGTAAGAAATGGTAATGTTATCGTCATTTATATACGATTTAGGCTGAAATCGTTGCGGGAGTAAATCACTCCCGCACTTGCACCATTACGGAGATCCTATGGAGTTGTAGTCATATCCCGATTTTTGGGAGTTGATTTTAATCAACTCTCCTATGCAATTACTCAGGCAAACCGAAAGTGAAACAGTATTTGGACATAAGCACAAATCAACACCGCTGACAACATTTAGTTCTAATCAATAAATTCGATGTACTGAGTTCTTAAGCATTGTTCATCAAGGAAACTCATTTATAGATACCTTGTAAATAGTTAGATTTTAAATGGTACGAACAATTTAGATATTTTTTGAAGTCGTACATTTTATGTATTCCTACGCCAGAGTTCAATATATAGTCTCGTTCAACCAGACGCTCGGTTGTCTCCATAAATCTCCGACAAGCATAGAGTCTCTCTTGCTTGTCGGAGATGAACGGATACAGCTGAGAGTCTGTTGGAACGAGAGTAGAGTTCAATTTTGTTTGGATCCATACAATTTCTCATAAGTATTTCTATTACTAATACGTAGTTTGATGGAATAATTCTTTGAATATTACACAACATAATTGATATTGGATTTTCACGAAATCCCTTTAGGATTCATATTATAAAAATGTGCGTAATTCAAATACTTATAGGAATTTACTTGCCATGCAAAATAACATATCGTTGATTTTAAAATAAATAACAATCGATAAAATCAACTCCCGTCAGTACTTCAGTACTTTGATTTTTTATTGCAGAATGTACATGTATTAGTGAAACAAATCAAAGGGGGATTATATTTACTTAAAAACTTTTCCTGATAATTTATTTAAAATTCCAATTTTACTTGTATTACCACACTGCTCCCGAAGAAGTGTGGAAGAAGTAATGATTAAAAAACGTTTTAAAATATCCGGGGCAAATCGGTTATCATGTAAACATGTTGTATGAAAGGTGTTATGCAACCCATACCTCAAAACAAATTACTGTCTGTTTTTGTTTATACAATGTTCTTTTTTTAGAAACACATTTTGAGCCTAATTCGTGTTTTTTTTTATATATTCTAAGATATTGTTTAATATACTTATCTTTTAAAATGATAAACCAAACATAAACTTTTGTACTGACAGCGATGGATATTAACAGATAACCAAAGCTTCATAATTAAACGTGAGGAATAAACATCCTCATAAAATAGCGAGAAGCAGTCATCCCAGAATTTAAAATCTCGATTTTTTTCAAAACGGGTTTAAACTTTATGAGATACACATGTACTACAAAAACTATTGGTGCTCGCTATTTTACATGTACAGGCTCCAGATCTAATAATACAAAACAGTGGAATCCCAAATTTAAAATGGTCGCCTAAAATAAGGCAATTACAATATATATATATATATATATATATATATATATATATATATATATATATATATATATATATATATATATATATATATATATATGTTGTTTAATTAATTACATACAATTTCAACTGGTCCTTCTTCCGCGGCTTCATCATCCGTTAACGACTCAGATTTTATGTTTTCAGGATCATTCATACTCTTTATCTCCAAGTCAAGAAACCCGGAACACTTTCCTTTCGTAACTGCTATTCCCTTTAATGTAAAGATTAAAACTTTAATGTTCTATATACTAGGCCAAAAGGCTAGGGCTATTGTTAATCCACCAAAACATCAAATATAGCAATTTTCATGAAGTAAAATTTAATTGTGAATTTGTAGTTCACTACTAAAACGACAGATTTTAGTTTATCAACTTCTGATAATCACAGATTTTTTTTTTTTCGAATTATCAGGTAGAAACTCTGGTTTAATAAACTTCACATAAACATTATTGTCGTCCTGTACAAAATATAGTTTGCAATATATTTCTTTGAAAAGAAATATTTTTTCCTAGATTGATATTTTATTCTTATTAAATCATAAAGTTTTCAGTTTTATGCAGAATCACAATAACGGCTGCGATAAAAATCTAGATCAAATTAATAGCAATTTACTATTTATTCACCAAATTAAATCACATTTTAAAAAACCATACTTTTTTTATCCAAAAACTGCATTTTCTGCCTTATAAACTATCATACTATTATTAATTGCTAAGTAAATTTCTGCTGAATTGAGAAACTGTTTCAAGGTGTAGTGAGAACCTTAACTAGTTTTCTGAAGCAGAGTCTTGGAATTCTAGTAAAACGTGTCACATCTATACTACTATATTAAAATAATAGACTCGAATTTTTTGTCTTTAATACCGAGAAATCGGAAGAATACTGTCTTTTGTTTTATATATTTTAAACATAATTGGTACTTGAAGATTACCAATTTGTTTTTATTTTTTCTCAGTTAAGCTTCGCTAATTAATAATCAACGAAAATTCCTCAAAAATTTCCGGAAATCACTTGGATTTTTTGGATTTTACAATCTTGCGCTTGCGCAATACATTCACGCTAACGGGATCTTTAGTTTACGTTTCCACAATATCACATCTGCATGAATAAACTCAGAAATGATAATACATATACGGGTAAATTTTCATTGGACTTTTGCTATATATTCTGTTCATATATATTAATGATTTCTTATGAGAGAAAGTATAAAATAACAAATATACATTTCAAGTACATGTAAGTACTTAATTACTTTTGTCTTCGTGATGACAAAAAATATTTGATTACATGCGAAAAAGTTACATAATATTTATTAGAGTGAAGATAGAATATGTTTTATCGTAAAAAATGAATAATGTCCTACGGACCCAGTTTTACAAAGAAAATACGTGTACGTTGGTGAAATGGTGTTGAATTATTCCATTCTGTGGATTAAAATTTTTAGATAAAAAGTATTTGCAGTCTGAAAAAGGTTTGTTGTGATAAATTTGACTGTTATTTTCAAGGCAACTTCATTAACTTTCTCCATAATCGTTCCGGAGCGATTCTGCAATTGTCTGCTACATTACGGGTATAAGGGAGGCATTCTAACTGTGGAGAGTGCCTTTCCCGAGACACAGTTAGATTTACCAAACTAAGGAAAGTGTAGTGAAATTAATACCATTATTGTAGGCTTATAGCTTTGTTATGCAAATTTCAATAATAAACTGTGTCGATGTACCTATTCGTAAGTGTCCGAAATGCAATGTCAAACCGTGCACGCACGGGTCAAAGTCTAGTTTATTATAATAAAGACGTACAGTACCTTTACAATGTCTGACTTTAAGTGGCCACTTGCGATCGGTATTTTTAAGTTTGCACCAAGTGGACTCGGCCCGTCATTGTGGACATCAAACGACACTGAATATTTGAAGATACCTTCGGAGCTCGATGCTAAGATAAGCTCCGAGAAATCAGATCCTCTGTAAATGATAAAATCTGATTTAATCATATGAAATACATTAATAATAGTGAGCCCATAGGCAATTCGTTGGTAGTTTGTACTTTTTTAATTGACTGGAGTTTCCTTTTAAACATTCTAGGTTGTCAACAAGTTACTAATAGGTTCAACCCAGAAATTTTGAATATCAATTTGCCAGCAAAAAACTACAATTTAGAAAAGAACAAATGCAGTCAGTGTCATACATGCGATATGTCCTTTAAAATTTACCCAGATCCGTTGCTCAACACCATCCCCCTGCACCACACACACACATGCGCGCGCACAGTTAAATAACTTACCCGACAACTCTAACATTGGAACGAAGGTTAAAATGACTAATCATCACAAACTTCGTCATGTCTGTGTTAGCTTCGGTTGAATTAAACATGACTTCAACTTTCACGTGGTCTGAATTTTTCGCCACCACAGCATTAGGGTCGATAAAGAAATTCAACACAAACGAGTATTTTTGGTGAGCATAAAACCGGACCGGACGCATCTCACAATGCAGGTATCCCATAGAAATCTCGTTGCACTGAAGGTCACTGAACCCTTCGATGATCCTGGAGAAATCCATTCTCGGGAATGTTTCTACGAAGAATTCAGTTTTCTCGACCGGATCACCCGTGTTAAACAACGCCATCTGAACTGATAATTCTTGGTTTTGCTGTAACGTCAGGTTCTTCTCTGCTGATTGAAGTAAGGCAACGTATGCCGGTTTGCAAGGATCTGAGGAACAGTTTCGATTGATTTCAAGCTGCAACGAAAAATTAGGAATTAGGAAAATTTAGGAAATGCTCAGTGATTGTGTTCCTTATTTGATATCATAATATTTACAGAATTTTCTGATTCCAAGTTACTTTTATTACATATCACTTAAAACAATATTATTTCTTAACATTTTCTGATTTTCAAGTACAATGTACTTTCTATGATATCATTGAAACTAAATGAAAGTTAATATGTTTTCCCCTAAAAGCAAAGTTGGACAATATAACATGAAATATGGTCGTTTACAGGGAAAACTTTAATGATTTATAGAAATCATACTGTTTTTGTGTGAGTTGTGATGACATCTGTATGCAGCATGGGGACTACTTCATCTCCAATGGATAAATCCGTTAAGGCAAACGTTAACTTCACTGTAACCGGGTCTTCTAAGCTCTTGAAGAATCTCCAGTCTATCGTCTGATTATACATATATAAAACGCCATGAAAAAAGTACAATAATCGTGATAAATCAATTAATTAATTAATAATTTGAAATTGTGCTATAAAAATGTAATGGCAAGGTACGGTATATGTATACATATTTTTTTTTAATTAATGATTAATATTTACTGAAAATCATGTCAGTAGAGTTTTTTTTTAAACTGGTTAATACATGATTGATATATTTCAGTGTGGATATAAAACTTACGCCTAAAGTCAACGAAACATTGACAAATGTCTGTTCGTTTGGCTTCAGCAGTATAAGCTGCGACTCCAGCGATCTGTTCAGACTGTTAACGAGGCTGTCGTTTGGTCGCAGGAGAAATCGCTCGCTCTCGGAGAAAACATCACTGTATAAACTGTAGTTTAAATCTGTCCAAAATAGATAACAACGAACTAAAATATTTGAATTCCTGTTTATATAACGAAACAGAAAAGCAGCCATTTTCCAAAATTCGATTGTCTGCTCTCTCACAATCAATTGACAAAACAGTACCCGACTCAAGATATTTTTATCAGCATTTTTTTTTTTAGAATTTTGTCGAAAATTCAGTTGTTTGTAGAATAAATTTGTTGTCTAGTTTTCGTTTTAGAGTAAGAAAAATCAATCTTTCTGCCAAAAATTAATTACGAAATCGGGATCGAGATGACAAACAGTCTGTTTAAGAAGGCTTGATGGCCGTGGCCATTTTTAAGACTGTATTGATCACCTTTATTTGAAGTGCTCTATACAAAAGAGCTCTATACAAAGATAAAGGAAAATACTCAAAATCAAAAGTTAAATATTTCTATTTGAACTTTTCTTCCCTCTGTTTGTGTGCTTACAAAATTAACACTACAAATTCAGTTAATATATTTTTTCTTTATAAACAGTGAATGTTTTGTTGCAAAATGTGTTCAAAACAACGAATCATGTTTTTCAAACAACCAAATGACGTATATTGAAATTTTGTTAGAGCACAGGTGGTCGGTGTTTGAATAAATTGATTGGACGAAAATAGGAAAATTTTAATCATTTGATGCACATGCTGAACTAAATATGGTGATTCATGGCCTCAATAAACAATTGTAAGGCGTATGTAGCATTTTATGAAAACATGTTTTTGATCTGTCCTTACCATTGCGATACAATTGATTTATGTACAATGTCATATACATGCATATTATCTTTTTTATTCAATTAAACAAGGGGAACTTTTTGAAACAAAGGCATGCATTCCCCGTATATATTTCATTCATTTTTTTTTTTATAAATCATGATTACTAATTCGTCTTCTCCGAAAATTGCTCCTAGCTGGAAATGAAACCAAATATTTATTACATTAGATCTTTTCGCAATGATTTTTTCTACGTGTCCTAAGAACGTTTTTTTAACGGGTTTGTAAAGAATATATCAGCGGTAATTTCTAAATATGTTGACATAGTATTGCTCTAAACTCAAAATTGACGAGTGGACGAAAACAAGAATTCCATATTGTACGTATACATGCATATTTATACATTATGATATACTGTACGTACAAACTCCTTTCTCTAATCCCTTTCCAGACACAAGAAAACGGATGTTCAAAGTAACACAGGGTATGTCCGATCCAAGATTGCATTCGAGTCCTGTTGAGTTGATTGGAATGTATCCCGGAGTTGTCAGGATGTCGGCGGTTACGTGGGCCACGGGGCGTGTCCGAAGAACCACCACCTGGTCCGTCTTAAAACCCGAAACCGCCAAGTCTAGGAATATATCATCTCAATAATTTCAAATCAATGGAATTAATCAGTACAATATGTGACACAGTGATACAATAAAATACAAGACGATCAGGGGCCTTGAATTGTTTTGTTGGGTTTTTTTATAAACTGTTAATCAGGCAAGACCTATTATAAATCCTCAGATATTCATATTAAGAAGAACGAAAGATCAGTCTTCATTATTCCACAAAATCCATTGTGACCTTTTTAATTTTGTTTAATTCTATTTGCCCTGAATACATGTACAACAAATGGCAATGTCTGATAATCATATATAGGGCCTTACTTTGCCCAATATGCATGATTGTATGTATCTTAAAAATTAAAAGAGCAAGATTTTGCAAAAATATCTCGTTAAAACAATCATTGCTAAAAGGTAGTGTCATTAAAAAATTCATGTATATACTTTTCTTTACATTTTGTGTGTACTTTAGGTTGAAAACTACAAATACCTGTACAATATAGATGTTAAAAAGTATATTGTAGACAAGAAATGAATAAAGTAAATGCAACATGCAAAACATCGATTACTTTTTTGTTGCTCCATTTCTATTTGCTACCTAGTTCAGAAAAAAAGACAACAAATGATAAAAACATGATTATATACCTCCATATAAATTGTCATCGACATCTACTTGGGATTTAGAAAGGTAGTACCCAAGGGCACTGATCCCGAGGCCTATGTCATTTGAAGTAATTCTCTGTGAAAACGTCCACGGTTGGTCAAAGTTTCCCGAGCGGCCGTTATAAATATACACGGCCCCTCGGTGGTCATCTTCAAATGGTGCTCCTACTGCTATATCTAAAGAAAACCAGAGAAAAATATCAATAATCATACTTAGGTGAATCTAAGAAGTGATATATATCTCTTTATTTTTTTGTTGTTTAATAGAATTTGTGCGGTAGCAATTATGATTGAGCCATGAATTCACAAAGATAAATCAAACACCTTTAAGATCGATCAACATACAAGGTACAAAATGGTCACCATCACTCATCGAACCATTTATTTAAAGAAATAAAATTGATATTTTAATAATTTCATTTTCTTTGCATCATCGTTTAAGCAGTTTCAATAATAAGATCTTGTCTCTACATTACCTGCAATGCCGTCGTTTGAAATATCTTTAAGGTTAACAATCGCCGTTCCAAATCTTGCCCATTGCTTTTTAGTTCCTCGAATAACGACCGGAGTTTCCTTTAAAATATCCTGTGTGGAATGAAAGAAATACATATAATTTATAAAACGATCTACACTTGACAAACAAATTAAAATCAACGGAAGACAAAGAAAACGGTATTATTAACAAAAATATTGCAATACACAATTGTCATGATAAACGAGTCATGCGATGAAGTGAAAAGATACTCAAAAACAACTAAACAAACACAAGGGAATACATGTAGTACTGCCAACTTCATTCATTTTGCTTTTGAAATTACCAGAACAATGTAATTTAACTAAATTGATGATAATTCTCTATCCAAAACAGACAAGTTTTTAAAACTTATTTACAATAAAAACATGTTCAACATTTTCTGATTTTGAAAAAAAAAATTGTTGTATTAAAAGGGCATGATTGCAATTGACATTCGTACTTAGAATAAGTAATCAAAACTAAATGACTTACGGGCGTCCCTGTGCCAAGATACATATAAACTGCCCCGCTGTCTATCACAATGTTTCTATTTGATTCGTTAATATACTCAAGCGGCGCACCAATCAAAACATCGTCATAGCTGTCTCCATTCACGTCCGCCACGCATACAGAGTGTCCAAATCCTCCACCAAGCTTAGATATATAAATAAAATTGTGTGTATATATTCTGATTTTCATACAATCATATACAACGCCGATATTATATGTCATCAATTATAAATTAAATGATAAGAAATTAATTAAAAAACATAGAAAAAAGAAAAACAACTGGATCAAAAGGTTAGGTTTTTTATAAAACGATTCAAGATCCCAGCTTACAGCATTGATTTTAAATAAGGGGAAAGCTGTCAATGTGACAGCAAAGCAGTTTTCCTTTTATGTGAACAGTATCCGTAATCCATCAGACGAACCTGAATTGATAAACACCATTTGAGGCCGATCCCGACTCGAAATATTTGTGGTCACAATTTCGGTTCAATATTTGATAAAAAAAAAATCGAAGTAAGATGTAATGTTTATCTCGTTGGTGCATATGTGTATATTCTAAGTGCATATAACTTCATATCTTGAAAGAGCTAGCAGAAGGAGTTATCTGATAAATAATGCACCCTGTGTTCAATATTCTGGTCAAAAATTACTAAGTTCAATAGTAATATACACATCTTTCATATATGTACAATTGCACTGCAGAACATAATGTTTTGAGAATCAATGGAGGAGTTATCCAGGCAAATATGATTTTTAAGATTTCTTAAAATATTTTATGCTATTGATAATTTCTGTTAAGTTCGGGAGAGTTATCTTTCCTGCGGTATTGTCAAAGTTGTACAGCATCTTCACATATGGACACCAAATCAACTTCGCCGGATGTAACCAATAAGTTTTTTCCGCAGTAAAATCTTGGGAGCGCCATTTAAATAGCGTGGGTTCTCACTTTCTTTCAGGACGCCAATAGCTGAGCATTGAAAATGTTCACAGCGATCTATAAACCACCTCCACCCGTCCATCTTCCTTTTTCATGAACATGTTTATAAAAACGAAAAATTCTTGTGTAATTTCATTTTTCTTTATTAAGCATGGCGCTTTCAGACCACAAGGATTATGTTTTGCATAAATTATCTAATCAATCACATCATTGATTACATCAGTAATTGGAGTTATGGATTATTTTAGTTGTAAAATATTATGGCATAAAGAATGAAATATTCATATTTTTATGATTAGTTTTATGAACTTATTAATTATTGTTATATAATCATCTATTGTCATTTTCCTGATTATTTCAAACCAGATTTGGTTAAACAATAAAGTCACAAAAGTGGCAGAGCGCAACATACCTATTTGTTTGTGATGTTTACTGTACAAAGACGAAGGGCTCAGGTGGTTCAATTTCGAACAGATAGAGGTTAATTATTTCATGAATATGCGAGGAATAATGCTATATGCAGTAATGGTCTATTTTGAAAATTATCAATTATGGATAAAGGTTATTCTGTACGCAATATCTTGTTAAAAAGTTTGACTAATATAAAGTTCTATAGGTGGTATTTTTCTCATTTTAATTAAAAATTAAAACCCAAGTAATTTGTACATCTCGTATACATTATGTACACAACTTACTAAGCAAAAGAAAAAATATCTTATTTTGATAACTTTATGATGAGTTATCCTGACGACCCATAACATGTGTAATATTATGTCACAAATTTGACTATTAATTTCAACAGCCAATACGGAGAATTATCCGAACAATTGAGGTACCCTTCATGCAATATTCTGCAAAAATATGTCTAAGTTCAACAGCAGGTATTTTTGCATAAATTATGATATCGAAACCCAATTACAGTGCACCAGTCTCTGATATTTTTACCATTGGTCTGCAAAACAATAACTTCCCTACAAAATAGATACAATTTTGGCATACGACCCTCCATCCCCCCCCCTTCCACCCCCCCCCCCCCCCCCCCCCCCCGGCCATTTTCAACGTTAACATTTTAATAACAAAATTTTTCCTGTGGAAAACCAGGTTAAAAAAGATATAGGTATCGAGCAGAACAATACATACAGCTATTTGACTATAGCAACACTATGAACAAAGTTTTATAAAACAATAATGATATTATAAAACAGAAAATAGTGACTATAATTATTAATAATAACATGATTTATCATTATATATAGTACCTGAAAACCTGCTATAAGCTTTTTGGTTGTCTTGATGCCATTATCAAAAAATTCAAGAATCTCAACCTGCAACAAACAATGTACTTTAATATGATTTGAACCCTCCTTTGTTTGCAATTGATTTTCGCCATAATGTTCGAAAGTGGTCTTGATGAAGCAATTTAACTTATTAAGAGGGTTGTAAGGTCTTGGTCATATTTTGACCATATTAATCTCCTTTTGAAAGAGAGCTTTGCATGATGATAAATGAAAATATTCAAAATTTTTAAGTTGAAATAAACGGATTTTCTCTTTACCTAATAATAGTTTTTGATTACAAAAATCCTATCTACAATGCTTATTATATTATAAGATCTAATAGATTAAGCCCCGTTAAAATGATACTTACATTTCCAATATTTCCGCCATTGTTTGCAAAGCCGGGTCGGCCTGCTACATAGTAGGATTTATCCCTGTCGAACACCCCAGTAGCTAAGGAGTAGCCTACAAGCGAGAGTAAAAATAATATCTTATTAATCTCAGAAATGAAGAGGAATGGTACTGTATTGTTTAATGTCGGGTTCAAACAATTCTAATATACGGGGTAAATGAATCTCTCGCCAAATAATGCATTGTACATGCAAAGCTCTCTCTCTCTCTCTCTCTCTCTCTCTCTCTCTCTCTCTCTCTCTCTCTCTCTCTCTCTCTCTCTCTCTCTCATTTTATTAGTCCAGTTCTCTTTTCGCTCTCACATTTTCTCTCTCTCTCTCTCTCTCTCTCTCTCTCTCTCTCTCTCTCTCTCTCTCTCTCTCTCTCTCTCTCTCTCTCTCTCTCTCTCTCTCTCTTACAATTCAACAAGGAAGATTCATATATCTACCAAAATAGGCTCCTGGTTGGCTAGAATCTGTTCCCGGCACACTTCGACTCAGCAGTCCTCGTGTTGTGATAGAAAACGTTGCTAGACCTCCAGCTACAAAGTAGGCATTATTCATTGTTACCATATGATTGAGCTGTAATAGATCAAACGCTTAGAAGATTATTCTATCTCTGATGTACAAAACCAATTATTGAAGCTATTAATTTCGATGTAAATGACATTTTTTTTTCCAACGAGACGGTTTTGTAGGGTTCATTCAAATGTCATAGGGGTCATTCTAAAACATGCTCAAATATTCGACTAATCAAAACACAAAAAAAATGACTTGAGTTCTTTAAACCTACCATATGTTTTGGGATTATTTGACAAATGCATACATACATTTGTATATATAAGACATGGAAAAAAATGTCAATGAAAATATATATATACAAAAAAGCAACATGAACACATATTAAGCGTGCTTAGCAAAATCAAGGAATATGAGGCTAAATTAGCATACTTATTGAAATAATAAAATGCTTTCTTTGGTGAGCCATGCGGGATATGAAGGTGACGCATACAGAAAAAATACATAACCCGCGGGTTATGTAAATTTTTCTGTAATAATCGGTACCTTTATAACCCACATGAATCTTTAAAGAAAACATTTTATTGTTTATATTTGCATCTATCTTTTAACAAATTATTAAAGTGATCGTAAAGGTCAGAAAAATTAACCAAATTATTGTTAATGCAGATCATTACGTTAGCTATAAGAAACAGCCAAATCGTCTCCTATGCGAATTTGAGTCTGACATTATCATGAATATTTCCTGCTGCCCATGAATTTTCTTAGGTCGCTGAAGATTTCGACCCATCGACATAGGGGTGTGTAGATTTCAGACTACCTGTTTCTATAATGCTTAGAATTAACTATAAGTTTTCGTACTCGGTAGATGTAAATATAAAACTATTTACCAAACGACATAACAGATATTCTATATGGATTTTCATAGCCTATTGAAGATGATAATTTTTTTATCTCCCTTGCCATATCCATTTTGACCAAAATGTAAAATATATGCCTTTATCTAATAATCTCTTAACAGAAGTGTAAAAAAATTATGTTTTCTTGTATAATTACAAGTTTTCACATGCAACCATGTTTTTAATACGGATGTTTGGCTAACACTTCATTAAACAACAAGGCAAAATAACTTACGTAGACATGGATATATCAATAAATTGCAAAGAAGAATTACATTCCTTAATATGTATACATGAAAAATCCCATAACCGCAATAAATAAAACACCATTACACTCAAATAAAGCAAAATCAATTTTGGAGTAAACTGGTCAACGATAACTCCATGAAACTATTCCTTAAAACAAATCCTTATTACATGTGCCCTAACATAATTAACATCAGTCGCGGCTTTTCGGGTCTTTCCGACAGAGCTTGGAAAAACAAGTCTGCCGGAAAAGACCGAGACGTTGTGATTGAATTAACATCTTTTGCCTGTACATGTATATATCTCATAATTTTTTTTGGATTAATTTAAAATCTTTTACATTATTCCATATTTAGTATAAAGCTAAGATAAACATTTATTCTTTAAAGATCAGAAACGTTGTAATGAGCCTTGTTAAGGCACTTGCATCAAGTTTTTGTTCCTTAATATTTCGAAATCATATTGCTTTTCTAACCAGAAATAGGAATTAACAGGATTTGATCACGTGACCAACCAAGTCCATATCCCGGTGACCTTTTTAACTTGATGTTTATTTCTTAGACAGAAGCAAACTTAATCCAGTAAGATTTTAAGGGGGGTCATTTTTAAATAGGGAAAAACCCCGTGTTTTCCTTTCCATCACTTTTTTCAATGATATTTCGATTTTTCATAAACACAAGTGTATACAAACATTTACCTAGAGAATAATATATCCGAAATTTTTGTTTTGAACGTCCCTTTTCTTTTCTTTTGCAAAAAAAGACAATAATATTAAACAATTCTGCAAGTGTTTGAAAAAAACTCCGCAAGTATAAAAAGGTCAGTGATTTTTTTATTTAAAAGAAAAATATCAATAATGAAACCTTGAACCTTACTGTCGGTTTCATAGAGATTATTTTTCACTGAGAAGTTTTGCATTTATGAAGAAAATCATTAACAAAAGCCGGAAATGAGAACCTGTTCAGAAAATACCCCAAAAAGCAACGGTACCAATGAACCAAAATGATATTAAATAAAACAAAAAAATATGCTGTAACTTAAACCAAACACCAGAGAAAGCACCTACATACCTGCTTCGCCTATTTCCACGTGAGACCAAAATACATGTACGGATTAACAAGTACGATTAACAGATGGACAATGATCTTGCATGTACATAAAAGTTGTTTTGCAGAATACCCGCCTATTTTTTCTGGATGTAAAATACATACTTACAAGAATATGTTCAACCATTTAAAAAAATTACTAATTTTATTCAAAATAAATCACAATTAAAATCAAATAAGAGATTGTTTACTGCTTTAAAAGCGTCATTTTAAGAAAATTCAAAATTCTAATTATCATTGCTTGCCGTTTCTGTTCTAGGATAACTATCGGAGACTGTTTGAAACTGTTTTCACTTTACAAGTTATTTAACTACTAGAACTTAAAATCAATTGGCATCCTACACATAGTCAAAACAAAATGTGACTGCATGCATTTTAGTACAGGACTATCTAAAACACGCAGGCTCTTGTAGCTTTTTGCATTCAAATGCATGTATCAATTACAAGTGGTACTTTCAATAAGGAAATCAGATTTCTCTACAAACGTAAACAACTATTAACTTAATGAGACTTCATGAAAAAAGAGAGGTGATTCAAAGCACATTGTTTACAATGTTAATGGTCTATTTCAAATTACATATACTTATACACATAATACTAAATCAATGATGAACATAAACATTTTGATAGAGAAGTATATAAGTTCAGAGAGAATTAAACGAATAATGTTTTCCGCCTTAAAATCAAATTAGATTAATGAAAAAAGATAGTAAAATATACTTCTAATGCATTATTTTCTGCAGTCTTTAATGTATCTGTTTTTAAAGATTTTTAAAAAAAATTTTAACCATTGTTTATGTCGATTCAACCGACTAGCATAATGCTTTGAAACTTACCTTGCCATCCGCTGTTTGGTCCACCAATCGTATAAGGAAACGTTTTGTTCTATTAATGATAAAGAAGAACGTGAATTAATATCTGTGTCCAATAGTTATCAATATTTTTGGGAATGATTATTTTTCTTTGTATTGAGTGAAGGGGATTTTCCCCCCAGTTTTTAAGAAACGTGATGGTTGAGATAAATTGCAACAAATCTATAGTACAATCTCCAACTGGAAAGAAAGACAACTCATGATGGTTTAAAAAAAATCTTTTTCATAGAAAATCTTGTCACGTATGTCAATTAAGGTGTCCAGGTATATACAAAAAAAACCCACTGTTATTGAAACAGTGATCAACATTTTTTTTTGCCAGGATTGAATTCTTTTGTTAGATCGTAAAGGTTAAAACTAAGTTCCGTATTTGTTGATCTTTTCTGTAAAAAAGGACCTTGTACCTTAAATAAAAACACAAACGTACAATTCCAGCTGTGGTGGAAAAACCGAACATAGACCAGGAAAAGGAATAGGTATCACTTGCTGGGATCCGGATCAGGAAACTGGAAATATCTGAAGGGTTCTCGTTTTTAAAGTACACGCATGCGCCGGAAGTATCGTTGTTTTTAAACGTGTTTTTATATCCAGGTGCGCAAACCTGAAATAGATGTGGTTTAAAAAATCTAGTAAATGTAAAACATAGATAATTTGGCATCTTTTAATTGTGTTTGTGAAATATACCAAGAACAATCATAGCAGTAATGTTTTATCTTTTTTTCACGGTTGAACTGAATTCAATCTTAATCCATGAAAATTAAGACTATTTCAATTGTTTAAAAAGTTCAAACTCCTGCACAAATATCATCAACAATTTCAGGTAATGCATATCATTTTAATGATCATCTGGATTTCTTTTTTTCTATTTTAACCTTGTTGCATTTTGGTTTTTTATAAAGCACTGGAAAATAAAGACTTATGTTCGCAGTTAGAAAATTTACTCGACAAAACAGAAGGGAATGAAAACACTTAAGATGGTGGATACTTCAGAGACATACTTTTAAAATGTCGTAAATAAGATGGATTTGATAAAAATATGTTTTGCTAGGGAATTCACAAACAGCGAAACGCGATATAACTGCATGTAATGAGAGCAATAAGTGTGCGACGTCTTATGCGTGTCGTTCTTTCAAAATGTTCTTCCTCGTTTTTTAATAAAGGAACTATAATATGTACAAGTTTTACAAGTTGTACTCACAACTGTTGTTTCTTCTAGCACCATCACACTTGAGCCAAACATGGAATCATCGGACACTTCAAATGAAAGAAGGAAGAATACAAAATGGAAATATAAAAAAAAACATAAACAGCCAATGCAATCAACAAAGATAGCATCTTCCCAAGTCAACGGTTTTTGATTGATCCGCTCCCCTTTACATAAATGTTCGTGTAGAGCGGAGCGGATCAGAAACCCTTGACTTGGGAAGATGCAAAGCTAGATACAGGGAGCAAGAAATATCGCCGTCTAGTAAAATAATAACTAATGAACAGATGCTGAAGGAATGTCAAAAAAATCCTGTAACATACGTTGTCTTTGACGTTCCAAGAATGTGAATGTGAATGTTCGCGTCAAATTAGTTGATAGAAAGATTTCGGGAGTTGTGGGATGGGGTGGTTCCATTGAAATTCTACAGTGTAATGACTTTGTTTTACGCACTATGTATCTACCATATCATTAGCAAATATTGTGTCTCAAAGGTTGTTATCTTAAGCTTGGCGACATAGTTATCAAGCTTTAACAATAACACCTATTGAAACAAGAAAAGATAAAAGCATTTGTTTGGATTTATCATGAGCAGACCTACATGTAAGAATCCTATGGTCTTGCTTTTGAAGATCGTGTATTGAGCTACACCTATCCGGACAAGTTATACATGTTAAAGCTGAATGGATAAATATATAAAAATAGCAAGGACTTGTTATAATCACGGCGATTTTCCTCCTTCTATTGATGTGGTTTAGAGACTATATATACACATGCATGCGTTTATTTGCTTATTACAGACATGTGTATTATATAAAATGTGACAATGAAGTACTTTATTCAAATCGATTTTGTCTGTGAGCGGAAAGTTAAGTGGTTAAAACGGAAATACGAATATAAAGATAAATTTATTTATATGATGCAGGCTTTAATGATTTTAAATCACTATATTTCAAAATAAAGACGCTAATGTAAGCATGAACAACTAGGATTTTTTTTTGGGGGGGGGGGGGGAGAAAGGGGGGACCAGAATTCAACCCCCCCCCCCCCCCATGTTTCGGTTGTTAATACTAGAGTATTTAAGACCAAACAACTTCACCTTAAAGTATATCAACTATAATTATTTGAACCGTTAGTATAGGCATGTCAGCGCCTTCTGCAATAAGAGTACTATAGATAGACATGGCAGAGCCTTCTGCAATAAGAGTACTATAGATAGGCATGGCAGTGCCTTCTGCAGTAAGAGTACTATAGATAGGCATGGCAGTGCCTTCTGCAATAAGAGTACTATAGATTTGCAATGGCAGTGCCTTCTGCAATAAGAGTACTATAGATAAGCATGGCAGCGCCTTCTGCAATAAGAGTACTATAGATAGATATGGCAGCGCCTTCTGCAATAAGAGTACTATAGATAGGTATGGCAGCGCCTTCTGCAATAAGAGTACTATAGATAGGCATGGCAGTGCCTTCTGCAATAAGAGTACTATAGATGGTCCATAGATCAGTCACCAGCTCAACCTTTGTAAGTTTAGAAATCATCACAAGTAATAAAGAAAAATGGAGACAGAAATCGAATCTTCTATTACATCTTATACGGAGTTCTTCTTCCAAAAGAGATTAGTTTAGACTAAAAATGGCCGCGACCTTCGAATTCTAGCCTCCTAATATCTTATATACACTTACTTCTTTTCTTACCAAATATTTTTCGGGGGTGGATCGGGAGGGGGGGGGTTGTTGGTTGGTCGGTCGGGGGGGGGGGGGGGGGGGTACCCTATATATTTCTACTGACGTTCATGCTATCCTTTCAAATCTTGATGCTCACACTCACCGAGTTTCCTCTAGATCCAGTCATTTTATTGATGTTGAATGAATTTTGTATATTATGCATGAGTATAATATACCATTATAGTAACACATAATATTGAGTTAGGAAATGGTTTTGTTGTTATAAACTAAGTCACCCCTTAGAAAAAAGGAAACAATCCTTTGTGTATCAAGAATCAATAAAACCATATCGCTTCATCATGTCTTTTCACTGAAGTGGTTTTTTTTTTTTTTTTTTTTTTTTTTTTACAATTAATACTCTTATAATATAGTTCATTGAATTTTATATAGCGACACTTTGAGCAGATGGCGGTTTCTTGTCGTGTCATTCAGTGCCTTGGCACGGTTTTGAAGATTTACAGGGTATATATTGTCACTTTTATTACATGCCAAGAATACTGTCTGCAGGGAAATATATTAGAACCGTTTTATTTTAATTTCTTCCTTCTAAGCGGACGAATATACATGTACGACTAGGCAGTTGAAAGCAATTTTTAAATTACTGTGTTTTTGTCATATTTTCTAAAAGCTAAAAGATTCTGACTTTCATTTGCTAGAGAAGCATATATATAGAGTACTCATTTTTTAGTATTGCTTTGCTACATTAACGACAAACTAAATCAATAAATATTTGGTCTTGCCTAAGAATCCGGTAGAATCATGTAAAGACCACAGATTGTTTAGAAATGTTGATGTATCCGGAAGATGTAAAAGGACGGGCTTTTACCTTATTTTTGCATTGTAGCTTCATTAATATTCGTGGGTTCCAAATTCGTTAATAAAGTGAAAACCACTGTTTCAGAGTTACGTAAATTTGCGGCCAATGATCATATCAATACAAAATGTTAGTTAAAATTGTACCTTAATGTACATTTAATTTCGTGGATCAACTTAACAACGAAGTCTATGAAAATTAGTATACAATGAATACTGATGAAACCACAGTATTCTACCAAAATCCAAAAAATTATGAGGCTTAAAATGTTCCAATCATTGGTTTACTTGTTTTGCCAAAACTTGTAAAATATTGGGACCAGGAAAAGTCTACAATTGTTAATTTTACGGACTCTAGGTAGAATGTAAAGAAATGGAATGTGAAATTACATTGACTTTATAATCTTACCATTAGTTAACAAAGGACTATGTTGGAAAAGTACATATAAGGAGTTCATTGACATGTTCTACCAATACATGTATTTCGGAAATTTGAGGCCGCTTGTTTCGTTCTGTACATTTATCAACGATAGTAAAATTAGCGTACTATTAAATACAAGCGTCTGTGTATCGATTTTAACATTCAGGTGATTTAAAGAGGCCGGATGGTCAGTTATATCTAAAAAATTTAAGAAAAAATATGTTCAGCTATTAACGTTTGCTTAGTAAAGAATTAGTCCATTTTTGGGGGTATTTTTCTAAATTTTCAAAAAGAACACTTCTTCGTGTTCTAAAGGAGATCAATCTAGTCTAAAAATGGCCACGACCATCTTAAGAATCAGGTAAAGTGTACAGTTGTTAACTTACCTATTTTACCAACATCCGGGAGATTCAACTCCGAACATTCTGTGACGTCAGACCGGTTCTTGTCGAGCCGTATTGGACACAGGTAAATGTTCCCTGTCTTTGAGTAACCCTCTGCATTTGACAACGTGTCCAGAGGGGCACCGATCACCACCCTGTGGATCAAGTTAATGAAATCGTTAATTAAAACTTAAGACGGCTGGATAGTCAACAAAGTACACATTAGATCAACCCTAAATTTTTAGGTATGGATTTTATAGCTTTAAACTATTACATTTGTTTATAGTAAAGAAAAATATATAAATACGTAATCTTTAAAATATGAATATATTTCTATTTCTTTATAAAATTTGACAGCTCTTCTTCTTAAGGAGATCAATGCACTCTAAAAATGGCAAACATCATAAAGCTCTCTTATTTCATGTCATTGTGTATTCAGTAGCATCGGGAACCATATTTTAATTAACGGACTTGAATAACTCTATAGGGACAGTTTACACTTTATATCTAAATAATGTATAAAGAAGAATACGTTTTTAACCCAGTTAATTTGATCATGTACATGTATGGCTATCAAAAGTATCTCTTATCATAGGCGTCGGAAGCAAATTGAAAGTGGGGGGGCTAGACTAATCCTCAGAAATATTGAGAAAAAAAACCTCCCAAAATCATGGAAATCCTAATCCGTGGGGGGGGGGAGGGAGTATACCTATGCTTCAAAAAAAAAAAATTTCTTACCCATATTTTTTCTTCTTCCAAAATCATGGAAATCCTAATCCGTGGGGGGGGGGGGGGGGGGGGGGGGGGGGAGTATACCTATGCTTCCAAAAAAAAAAAAATCCTTACCCATAATTTTTTTTTTCGTTCCAAAATCATGAAATTCCTAATCCGTGCGGGGGGGGGGGGGGGGGGGGGCTAGTATCCTTCTGAATCTAACTTCTCAATCTTTCAAGCTAAATTCAGGAACAATAATCTTTCCTGCGAGAAAAAGTGGGGGGGGCTGAACCCTTTATCATGCTATGTTTCTAATGGTTAGGTATAACTTGGCAAAAAAAGTGGGGGGGCTAAGCCCCCCCTAGCCCCCCCGGTTCCGACGCCTATGCTTATAGTTGCTATTAGATATATACATGTAACCAACCGCAATCTCGGGCCTTTCCAGCAGGCTCGGAAAAACACTTTCGAAGCCTACCGGAAAGGCCCGAGAAGTTGCAATTGGGACATGTACGTGGTCATATAAACTGGACTGGAAAAGTAGATATTTCCTGAGTGGATAGTGTAAGTCATTAAGATTTGTGTAAAGTGATCCCAGTAAGCGGAAAAAAGTACTTTAAAAAATTGTTGATATTGATTAGTTTGACGATTTAAATTATCAAACTCAATATAAAAAAAAATGAAAAAAAATAGACATACTTTATGGTATAATTATATTTTATCCTTAAAATTTATACAGCCTTTATGAATTTGAAACGACACTGTATTGAAAAAGTATAATGATCATGGTGTACATTTTGAATTTACCGGTAAAGTTTGTTTTATACTGCCACTCGCAACGTGAATACATTATCTGATTCAGATAAAACCTCTTTTTTTCATTAATACACAACCCCACTCTCAGGCAGATCTATTAACATACAGTATAGTGTTATTCTACTGTCGTGTAGAGAAATTTCACGGTACATAGCACTAGATAGCTGTATGTTTCAAAATAGTGCTAGATATTTTGATGTAGCGCTAGATATTGTACTTTCGTGCTAGACATTTTACTGGTGCGCTAGACATTTAACTGGTGCGCTAGACATTTTACTGGTGCGCTAGACATCTAACTGGTGCGCTAGACATTTTACTGGTGCGCTAGACATTTTACTGGTGCGCTAGACATCTAACTGGTGCGCTAGACATTTTACTGGTGCGCTAGACATTTAACTGGTGCGCTAGACATCTAACTGGTGCGCTAGACATCTAACTGGTGCGCTAGACATTTTACTGGTGCGCTAGACATTTAACTGGTGCGCTAGACATCTAACTGGTGCGCTAGACATCTAACTGGTGCGCTAGACATTTTACTGGTGCGCTAGACATTTTACTAGTGCGCTAGACATTTAACTGGTGCGCTAGATATTTAAATGTAGCGATAGCTACACGTATTTTACTAAGGTTCTATCTGTTTAGGCGCTAGATATTTCACTGTGGTGCTAAATATTTTACTGGAGTGCTAAACATTATATTATGACGCTTGTGCAAATTGAAAAATAAATTCACTAAGAACGACCCCTGATCAGTGATCAACACTTAGCATTCCTCTCTAGCGACAGCTGTTATTAACTCTAAATTTATAGACAATAAAAAGTTGTTAATAATTGTTACAAGGTCGTTCTAACATCCATGTATCATACAAGCCGGTGAACTAAATATACGTGATACAGATAAACAGAGAGGAAGGATAGAAGTGACTGATAAGCCCTCAGTGAGTCTCTACAACAACAAAAAAAACCGGGTGTGTCAATAAAAAAAACCCACTCAACGAAAAATTCATATAATTTAGTGTACCAGTTTTCTTACAAAAGAATCATGATTTTCGTTCATCTATATTCTATGAAGATGCTAAATCATAATCATGTACATTCATGACAAATGCAGTATTACATGTCATCATGGCTTCAATATAATCTTTTCCACGATTCGCCTTAATATCGCATGGTTCGTGTAACCTAAACGTTAGTCTTTATGACTCAATACACGCACTACACACCCAACCAAGTACTCTTTTGTTCCATTTCCTATTTCCCTTAAGTTTTCCACTTCTATTTCTATAATACCAGTTAATTAAATTAATGATATATAGATTAAATATATTAAGCTTTGTCATCGCTTTTTAAAAATTCACAGATGAATGGGGTTTTTTTTATAAAAAAAAAAAAAACCCACCAATGTTTTGTATGTATGTGCTGGGGGGGGGGGGGGGGGGGCTTGTTGTGAATCATATTTGATAAAATAGCATGTGTGCCATTTTGGGCTTTTGACAAACTAGCATGATTGCAAGTTGCATAACTTAGATCACGGGTTTTTTTTTTTGTGTGTTTTTTTTTTACAAAATTATCTCATATCTCGTCTTAAACTCACTGTATAAACAGTGAACAAAAACTCATTGACAGTGAGGACCCTCGATGAAATGTACATCTACAACGTCACTGTATGTCAACTAACTTGATGGGGTCCACCACTGTTGAAAATGTGTCATGAAATAATTATAAGTACGTACATAAGGATGTACTTAACTTTAGACTACGGGCATTGGTCTCTACACACGATGACTGGGGGAGCCAACAGAAGATTTGATGCTCGGTGTATTATAATTGGAAAGACAAATTGCCTCCTAATAACGAATTAAGCGAATCGTATTAAAGGTCATCAAAAATTTTGCCTGTACCATCCACGGCGTAGGTTTACTACGATGTGTTTTTTTTTATTCTGATATTCGATAGGGAAGTCTGTTTATTTATCGGCCGTTCCATTCGCTAGAACGTTAACGCTGCCTGGAGCTCCAGCTAATTCTTTTATTTTTTTTGTCGAAGTCTGCGAGGCGAGATGTGTGTTTATATGTTTATTGATTAGTCTCAACCAGGCGGCGTATTAAGGTCACTGAAACGCAATACTAGTCATAATGACTCATTGATTCTGAGAGAGAGAGAGAGAGAGAGAGAGAGAGAGAGAGAGAGTATACAATCACATTAATAATGTAAATAGTTCGAAACATGATATGAGGAGTGTATATACCCACCATTTCCCATCTGAGTTATTCAATAGGTCTAATGCTGCCCCGAAGTTTGTATCAGCAGTGCCCTGAAATACTAGGGGTCGCGAAACATCAATGTTGAAACTCAGGCAGAACTCACTTAACACAAGTATTATCATCCATAAAACACATATCCCGCTGGGTAAGTTCGGCGATAACACACCGGAAAACAAAGCTCTCTGTTTTCTCATCCTGACGATTCGTCCTAATTACACGAATATCTCACACAAAAGACACAGGCCGATGTTAATAAGATATACATATAAATCCACAGCTTCTGTACAGAGGCCAAACGAGGAAGTTTAGGCGCGAACGTTTATACGTCACGACTGTAAGAGAGAGACGGACAGAGGGAGAGAAAAGTGATCTTAAAATGCGGGCGTATGAAAAACGGTCTATCAAAACATGTTGCGATAGCTGGTGCCGTATCACTTCACATGCTATTGATGACTGGATAGTTTCAAAAAGGCGCGGATCAATTTTTTTTCGTTTTGAATTCCTTGTTTCGAACCATTTTGTTTAGCGTTTCCTTTTCGGAATATTATTAGCTTATGCATAATTAACAAAACATTTTATTTTTAACTGATGTCTACATCCGTTTTGATTGTATGTGAAACGCGGAACATAATCCGAGTAATTATGGAATTTTGATGACTTTTTTTAATCAGAGTACAATAAATCATTAACATTTTCTAATTAACATAAGTGTACATTTTCAAATTAATTAGATAACAAAATAATGGTTTCAAGTAAGTATAGTGATTAAGATGGTAAATTTTTGCAAGCAATGCTGAAAAAAAATATAACATAAAACTCGCATCAAGCATTTTGTTTCTGCAGTTACAATAAGGGAAGCATTATAATAATGTTCATATTTATTAAAACTTTTTTTTTCAATTATTTCTATTTAACTATGAATATTATCTAAATTGAGGATTGTCTTTGTTTTCCTTGTATACATTCATATCTGAAGAGAATTTTGGAAAAAAATATGCAAAAAGTTATTAATAAAAAACCATGTATGCAAAACCGAAGACAGTGAATATATTTTATAGATTTGAAACAACTCAATTCAATAGTACACTGGAATCAGCCGTTGATCAGCTGACCATAAATCTAAAAATATTGAAAAATATAACAACAACAACAAAACACATATAACAAATTTGTCACAATATCTACAAAGTGTCATGAAATTCTATTCAGGGATTTAAACAAATCTGTGCGGTTAAACTGTTCACTGCTTTATTTAAAAAAATGACTGTAACTTTCCCCCGACCATGCGCTCAATTCATATTTGAAGTTTTAAGGATTTTATATATACATTAAAATCTATAACAGTGACATATAATTCTGATGGGCCTGGTGTGACAAAGATATTTTATATTTCAATTTTTATATGTTCAACTGTTTACACACTTGTTTTTTCAGTAGTGACCACACCTCTAAGAATGAATCACCGGTTTCAGCATGTGCATGGTTAATTGTTCCTAAGTTCGCATATGCGTGCTTCGACTAATTAATCATATTGCTAATAATATGATAGAAAATGCATGATAGAGATTTATGTAAAATATTTATTAATATTGACCCACACAATTCTATTTATATCGGGACTTAAAAATGGCTTGAGTTCATTATTCTGCGATGTTTTCTTTTTTTATCATAACTTGCAGTGTCTTATGCATTATATATATATATATGGGTTTTTTTAGATCCCTTAAGTCAATATGTTTACTATGCTTACCTTGATTTGAATTGTCACAAACAAAGTTTAGTACTGGCTGATAAAAACCTACTTTTTCATTTTGAGGTACCGCTTATACAAAAGGCAAAACGTTATCATGCGCTATCGTAGGTTTAACAAAGTGTAAAGAGAAATAACTCCCCCTTTTTTATTGATTTTATGACTGTATTTGAAAAATATAAAAAATATACTCCATTATCAACAATCTTGTATATAAACACCACGTTGAGCAAAATTTAAATTGACTTAATAAATTAATAAATTAATTCAGATTGTGACGTGTACATTTACGTTGATTTTTTAGACTTCTCTCAACCGGTATACATTCATGATTGGTATATATAGTAAAGGCTACAGCAGTTGAATATTGATCTATAGCATTGTCCTATAACTGTACATGAACATATATTTTTTTCAAAAAGCTGCTCATAATGAATATAGCATTTAAACTGTAACCTGCATGCATTATACATGCATAATAAAATTACCAACTGATTAAACTGGGTAGAGATACGGTATTCGATTGAGCAGTGACAGCATGGACTTAAGAAAACGGAGTGTTTTGGTAGAAACTTTTCAACACGATGTACGCTGTTACTTTCTTGGATTTAGTGCATACGGGGTCTACAAAAAAATGCAGACGTTGTATGCTCTCTTTAAGAACTACACCTGTGTTCGTTAAGCTCGCAACGTGAGGCAGTACTATCGGATACCTTGGACAATCTTGATTTCTGAAAACCATTTAGACACAGCTTTCCATCGGAAGATAAAAATACCATTAAGAATAACTAAATCTTACAATCCATGGGCGCTGCCATATTGTTCAAACCATAACCTCCCTGCTGGCCTATTTCTAAGGATCTAAGAGAGGACAGCAGCGATGCTGACGTCAGTGAGACACTTTGGGTGCGTTTGATTGAATTGATTCTAGTAACTCTAGGGATATGTTAATTAGTGCATGCGCAAAGGCTAGATTCTTTGAATGTGAATAAAACAATTGTAAAGTGTTGATTAAGTGTTAAAAATGGCGAATAAGTTTTCTCCTGTCAGCTGGTCCTAGATTAACTGTCTTAGGTTTGGATCTTAAATTTACACAAGTTGTATTTATTGTAGAGAACTTACCAATAAAAGTTTTATCTCTTTTCTTTAAAAAAACATTTTCCCATGTAAATCTGTTGTGAATTTTCCCCGTTTTTCAGAATAAATAAGATTCCCCCTATCCCGGTCTGAAAATTATTTTAGATTGAAATATGCATCCCAATGATAAAATTCTTGACAAGTAATTAAGAATTCTATAATTAAAAAAAAACAGGCAAAAATCAATGTTGCGTTTACCTGTATAGCTTAAGGTTTTAACCAATCCAGCAATAACTAAGACCGCGGAACATTAACTGGCAAGTTTGGAAATATACAGCTTACGTCAATTTCACCTGTTGCAGTCAATCATTTAAATTGGCGGGAACAAATTGAAGCGGAAGTCTGAGAAAACATTGGATTGAAATTGTAGTTTCAATCCACCTCAGCGTTTCTAAACTTGCTATATACATGTAAGTTAATTTAAAAGCGATCGAAAGATCTTTTATTTAATATCAGCAAAGCGATTAAAAAATATTCTATTCATCAATAAGTAAATATTCAGCAAGTATTAGAAGATCCCGATTCGGGAGAGATTATACGCAAGGCAAGCATTATCCGATGACTTTAGAGAATTAGTCATCACATGTTTGTGTATAAGTCCGAAATATCTGACGTTTTTCTGGCTTTTTTTAACGATTTTGATATTTGCTTGCCAGAAAAACATCAGATATTTCGGACTAGTTTGTGTATATGCTAGATACACAATGAACGCCAATATCTATTCTTCCACATTCACTTAGTGGAAAAAAGGAAATTTTATATCTAGGTAAAATTTTATTTTATCAAATCGAAATTTGAATTCTTCTTCTCTAGGAATAAACCCTGATTTAACAATGCCCCCACTCGATTTCAGACTTGTAACTCTCCGCATGGGCGCTCACTTACTAATTTTGACGAACGATATCTATTTATATTATATACATAGTATGTCTACCCTCTATACAATAAAATCTATTTTGAAATGAAAATCAGTTGGTTTCATAGTATGGAGGGTAGTCATAGATATCGTTCGTCATTTACAACATTAGCTGGCGAGCGCCTATGATTCTCTGAAGACATATCAGTTATATAAAACTTTTAGTAATTCCTACTCTGTGAGTGTTAATAAGATTAATAATTCCCGAAACGTTAAATTCTCAATTGCTCATCGTTTTCCGCCATCTTGAAAGTCTAGTGCTCTCACTAAAAGCAGGAGTAAACTTTCGTAACACGGGTTCCACACTAGTGTCGTAAAATACATTTTTTTATTGACACCTCCGAAAACCCGAGGTAATGGTGTCGTTCAATCAAACGCGCCCATTGCAAACTTCGCACATGCTTAGTAACAAAGTTGAAATGCCATCATCAAAAAATGGAATTAACATGGAGTTGCTCCCCCCCCCCCCCCCCCCTTTTATGGAACCATGTAAAAAATTGAATTGAAAATAAGGAAATAAACAGTAAAAAATTGAAGGGAATTTAAGGTATACCTTGATGACGAATGTCATTTGCAGTTTCACCGTTTTCATTAACTACACATGTATGTGTTTTCCTTCGTACATTTAAATCTTCGACAAAACTCTTTTTAAATCAGTTTTTTGGTAGTAGAAATAGTAGATGAAGAATGTACAGGGAAAAATTCAAAAATAGATCATTCAAGCGTTGAAGCGTGGGGCTGTGTCAAAAATAGGTCGGACCGGAAGTATTTGATAAATCATCACCCGTTTGATAAAGATAAGGTTTATCACACGGGTTGTATACACCACACGTATGAGATAAATGTAAAACAAACAACAGAGATCGAATGCAGGGATTTGATTGTAACGCTTCACACAGCGTAGGATTATAGTTCCAACGACCCGGTTGCTGTTTATAATTCAATTTGTATAATATGGTATATATTGCATGATTCTCAAAGAAATCACGTGATGCGGTTAAACACGCCCATTTCAGGCAATGTGTCAATCATGGAAATATTGTTACATCAATCCATATAATCACGATTTTGAAATTGATTAATGTAAATATTAGTTTCCA
This sequence comes from Magallana gigas, assembly GCF_963853765.1. Lineage (NCBI taxonomy): Eukaryota > Metazoa > Mollusca > Bivalvia > Ostreida > Ostreidae > Magallana > Magallana gigas. The sequence continues at coordinate 11,020,068 of NC_088862.1, forward strand.
TAAGATCGGCGTTCTACAAATTTAATTTAGAGTGATGAAACATATACATGTAAGCCCATTTAGTGTACAAACTTGTATGTGGATTTCCGATTTTAAGATTTGGATGAAAATAAGTTAATTACTATACTACTAACCTGCATTAACGTTATGGAGGCACATTGTAGAAAGAAAAATCAAAATTTAATGTTGTCGTTATGCAATGAAATCTTATGACTGTATATTACAAGAAGTGAAAAGTAATGAATAATGATTTCCAATGAATTATATATGATTTCAATGAAAAACGTATAATAGTGTTTGGTTAGGAGTGATAAACTATACGGAAATACATCGAGGAAGTCAAATCCTAAATATAGGAGTACATATTATCCAGTGTGTTACTAAGCAAACCAAAACCCCCCTCTAGTAATGTGATTACCTTTACAAAATTGATTTTTCGCAGCAATCAGTTTCCAAAAAAACCTGATAAATGATATAAAGCAAGCTGATGCAATGACATGTGATATACATGTACATAAATCTTTGTACATAACACGCTAATTATACTAGTATTCTAAAATAATCAATTTTTTTATCCAATTGACCATTGGCAAGATATTATTAATAATATATGTTCGAAATTTTGTCAATAGTTAACTTATGCAATTTTTTTGGCACCTGTCCGACTTTTAGATGTAAAAAAAACACTGTGTTATACAATAGACCATTTCCTAGAAAGAATATATTTACTTACCACTTTAAAAATTTGCATTTTAGGAGTTTCCCACCCATTCATCTGTTAAATAAGAGTTTAATGGGAAAGAAGGAAATCAATGATTTCCAAAAAAAGAAAATATTATTCCTACAGAAAATAAGCAACTCTGATGGAGTCATCAAATGACACATCAAATCAAATTTGTAACGTATCATTCAGTACATTTCATCAATGACGAAAAAAGCGCACTGTGGGACGCAAGCGGGGTTTGCATACTCATACGAAATGAAAAAAACCCCCATAAAATCTGAATAACTACATACTTAATCGTACAATTGCTGAAAATAATATGAATGTAAGAAATTCAAAAATTAATCATTTTTAAAAAAAAAACATTATTAGGTGATCATAACAGTTTGGGCGTGATAAAACATAGTATTATAAAAATATTGGATTTGATTTATGTCCCGCCCTCTGCAAGAATACTCGAGTACCTTCTTTCCCAATAAATGGTATATCAAAGTAGGATATGATATGAGAATCGACAAGTACTTACGTATTTTAAGAAAATTAGTATCCGAACACTTATACTTCCGCTCGAAATTTCACAGGAACTGAACAAATCTCGGTGAAGTCTCGTGAATTTTCATTCGAGCACCTTTGAATTTATTACATACTTAGCAACGATAAAGAAAACATTCCGAACACATTCGCAGGGGGTTTTAATAAATGACCAAGATGCGACAGGACAAAGAAGCTCTTGTTTTAAAGTTTTCAATCACACTAATCCTTAATAACGTTAACAATCATTATTATAAGGGTTTTTTTATGCTATGCGATACCTTAAAGTCGATTGGAGTACATTATACTCACATTAAAATAACTGTGTTTACATACTTCAATTGAATATTATCAGGCCATAAAATGCATCACCAGAAATATTCTAAATGATAATCATATTAAAATTTCGCCCAGTTTAAATCTATCATATACATGTACGATCAAAGCAAAGATTAAACCGCTTGCGTTCTTCGGTTAGAAATCCTATATTTGTTAAGCAAAATGAAAGAGAATAATTTTTATTGATTGTTATTATTTATTATTATAAAAAAAAACACACTTAAAGAAGTACATAACATAAAAACACTAAAAAATTCTTATCTTACAAAGGACTATAAATTATATGATACGAGTCAAATTTGGCCCCCATAATTCGCAATTTTTTAAGTTTTTCGGGCAGATCAAATTGTTATGATATTTTGGTTTTTTTTATTGTGATCTAATGTTTGTTTTTGCATAATTAATTTATTTGCACTTAAAGCAGTAAAAAACTGACATTTTTCTTATCTATTTTTGAACGGGAAATGTAGAGCGATGATTTAATTAAGAACAAACTTTTTGACACTGATAATGTTTTGGATAATAATATTTTGTTTGATCAACCAATCCCTCAAGTTTTCTATAAGGTAAAGTGCTTGAAAACAAGCCGATGGATGCTAAAACTGCGCAAATGGCAGGCAGGAAAAGTTTAACAATATCAAATTTTCAAACTGCGGCTATTTAGATCAAAATGAAAACCTTTAAAAAAAACTTCACATGTATTTCCGTATAAAGGAAGCAAAGATTAGAAGTACAGTAAATTGATGATGTTCATTTGAGAGGACCATAATAGTACCATATCATACATAGTTTTTTTTTTTTATATAAAACTTTGATATTTTGTTGGGTTTTTTTTTAAAATATTTAAAGATGAAAGAAATTTGACCTCACTCACGGTCCCTTCACTTCCTTTATTCAATTCAATTTAAATAGAATTGAGTAACATCATAACTGTCATTGTTGTTTTACTATGCAATTAAGGTAGTCCATCTATAACTATCACATTCTTTATTTTATAGATTTTAGACTTTTAGATCACTAGAGTCTATGTGTGATAATGACTTCTTTTAATACCCTAACAATAATTAGATCCACCTTTAAAATGTCTAACGAGTTTAAATTTGTAGCAAAGGTATCTCATCAGAAATGTAAAAGAGAATTATCTTAAGTCTTTTTTACAAAAAAACCTTTTAACGGCATATCAACAGGTTTATCTTTGAAATTTTGAATGATTTTAATTTTGCGAGAAATGTATCTTTAAGTTAACATTGAAGTATATGGAACAAGTACAAAACCGAATATCTCTTTTCAGTGCAAATTACGTTTCTTTCAAATCTATTGGTAAAAAAAACTTTCCATATCTTAAAGGGGCATGGTCACGATTTTGGTCAAAAATTATTTTTTCGATTTTAATGTTTACAATGCTTCAGTACGGCATTTTGAATAGGAAACCAAAATTTCAGTGTCATTTGCTGAGTTATAAGCGATTTACAGAGCTTACAATTCTTTGCTATGTTAACAAAACCTTTGTTTACATTTTGAACGTTGAAGTAAAATTGCCAGTTTTAGACCTGAAACGAATGTGTGAAACGTTAGGACCTGTCTATTAATGCTTAAAATGAATAAGAAGATGACTAATTTGCATGAAAAAAGATTATTACTGGTTTATTGAACCTTTGTAAACAAAAACAGGGTCCGAGCCTTGTTTACATGACAAAGAATTGAGAGCCCTGTATCTTGCTTGTAACTCTATGACTGACTCTCAGATTTCACTTGATTATTAGAAAATTAATGCATTTTCATAGTATTGTAAATGATGAAAACAGAAAAACAAAATTTGACCAAAATCGTGACCATGCCCCTTTAAACAATACCACAATACATATTAGTCTCATGAATTCAAATGAAAATGAAAGGTGAAAAAGATTATACTAAAAAGAGGAGAAGGATTGCTTTCCTAGTTTGTCACTTTTATGCATGGAATGGAATACGTGGCAAAGACAGAGTTTCGCTCTTGATTAATTTCTTCAATTTTCTCTTTGTTCCAAAAATAGAAAAGAAGTTTCAACTGGTATCGCGCCTCAGTAAATCTCCAGACATATAAAACAGGATTGATAACACTGTTTAGTAAAATCAAACTCAGTGTCACTGCATGGATTTTTCCAATGAAGTTGGAGTTTAAAAAGGTACCTTGGAGAACCTGCGTAAATATGTACGGGCTGTAACAAATCAAGAAAAAACCCGTTATCACGGACAGTTTTTGGAAGGCTCTCGTAACTTGTTTGGTAATCCGGCCATTGTTTTTGGAAGAACGAATGGATACATTATTAGATAGGTAGATATATAGTAAGATGTTGAAGAGCAGGATGGTTAGAGTTATCAGCTTTGAAATGATGTTGATTGGCTCTTTCGGAGCCAGGTATAAGATTCCGCAGTAGATACCATAAACCGATTCATTGTCGTGAAACATGGCGTATATCAGTATGAAAGAAAACATCCAAAATGAAACACAAGTGCATACGAGGAACCGCTTTGTCACTATTGCATAGTACCTTAAGGTAAAGATCAAAGCACAGCATCTGTCGACAGATATCATGGTGATGGTAAGAAGAGAAACAACAACGAACGGACCAGCCAGGTACTTTTTATATGTACAACTGTTGACAATGTCATCCGGTAAACAGAGCATAAATCCGGTACAAAAATCCGTTATAGAAAGGTTGATGGCTAAAATTTTGATATGCGGGATCATGCGCCGACATCGGAAAAGAACAATCATTGCTAGAATGTTTTCTAGGCAAATTGGGATTCCCATTGGAATAAGAACAGAGTTCGTTAAAATCTTGTTTGCCATAATCCAACGATTGTTAGTTGAAAACTACAACATTTTAGCATCAGAAACCAGGAGTAAACTTCTTTCTTTTCCTCTGCTGTAGACGTGGCATTAAAATGGCGGCACGGCGCTACCTTTAACAAAACTGGATTCAATGCTAGAAGTCTGGTTGGTCAATCTCTTTATGAGTATGTTATATATTCTTAAGAGTTATATACGTATCAGTGTATTATTTACATGTACCTGTCGATGCTTTCACAATGTAGGTGAAGGTGAGACCAATTAGGTTATTGTTATAATAGACCTGATCACAATTATTTTTTGCTAGCTATTTATTATCCGCATACATTTTTTGGTGGGAATTGCTAACAATGATAAAAATGACTTGTTAATTAGTATTGAATAACTGTTTGGTATAATAGAAAAAAAAGAACAACATGATATGAATTATCCAGGATGAATTGAAAATTTTGTAAGGGAGAGTATGTAGAGGTCAACAGAAAAGGCTTTTACAAAAAGAAAATTAATTTGTTGCAGATCCATCAATAAGTGTTGTTGTCTGTCTGATATATATATATATATATATATATATATATATATATATATATATATATATATATATATATATATATATATATATATATATATATATATATATAAAGCACTGAATAGAATCAACAACACTAGGCATCTTTAAGGTGTCGGATCTAATATATAGATACTAAGCCAGTAAACTGAATATATAAAGCACTAAAATGGCTAACGACACGAACAATAGAAATTGTCAAATTTTCGGGACAACCCGTCCCTTCTTCAGGACCAAAAAATAAATTACATAAGTAAAAAACAAAGAAAGCAAAATCTAAAGCTACTACTAAACTACTTAAGAAACTATGAAAAAGAACAGCTACATTATACACATCATTTGATCACATTCTTAAAGGTGTTGATACTGTCGCCGATCGCTATAAAGTAATCAATCGACTGCCAACTTCACGCCTGATTAAGTTAATTAGCTAATTAAAATTGACGTCCGAGTTAATAAATGAAAATTTGAACCCCCGTTGTTAACTCGTACGGCACTTATGATATAGACTCGAATTTTTGATTAAAAAGAGATAAAATTAAATGAAAATAAATAAATAAAAAAATAAAATTAAGAAAAAAATGATTTACAAATAAAAGGTAGTAAAGAAACTAATAAATGAAAGAGGCGCAGTTGACAGATTAGATAAAATTACTATGTGGGTTTCAGGTGATATATGGCTATGAGACGTTCATTTTAGTGAAGTCCATTTGTTTGTTCATGCCATCAGGTCTGAATGATTTGAGTCTGTGCATCCAGAACTTTTCCTTGTTTTTCCTCTCCGCGTCTGTCCAATTAGGATTATGGTCAATAACCAATACTGTCATGTCTTCCCATTTGTGGCCACTTGTATTAAAATGTTCTCCGACGGGCTCCTTGACTTTTTTGGTCTTTATGGTAGAGTCCAGCAATGATCACACAGACGAACCTCCTCTGCCCTTGCACAACTTAGAAGAACATAAGTTGTACCGACCCAAAAGTACTTGGGAAGCGCCACCGGGCAAATGTGGAGCACTTGAGTCTTACATTGATGCTGTTGAGTCAGACATTGAGAAGCTCCTCACCAACCAAAAAATCGTCCCTGACAATCTGACGAAAGAAGAAAGATCTGCTCTACAAAGATTGAAAAACAGGGACGACATAGTCATAAAGAAAGCAGACAAAGGATCCACAGTGGTTGTCCTAGACAAACAAGCGTATTTAGCTGAAGCCAACAGACAACTAACAGACGATCGTTTCTACAAGAAACTGGACTCTGATCCCACTGAAGAGTTTTCAGCTCTCATCACTGACACCCTGGACAAAATGTATGAAAATGATGAGATTGGTGTTAATGTTTATGAAACGCTTCGCCCAACCAACTGTAGACCGGGTCAATTTTATCTGCTTCCAAAAATCCACAAGGAAGGAATGCCTGGGCGCCCTATAGTTAGTGCCATCGGACACCCCACGGAGAAAATATCTGAATTTATAGATTTACATCTCCGTCCACATGTAGAAGATTTGCCATCATACCTCAAGGACACTACACATTACCTGAATAAAACACCTTCCTCTGGCTTGCCAGACCATACTCTTCTCGTTACAATGGACGTCACGTCCTTGTACACGAATATTCCTCACGATGAAGGTATTGAGGCCTGCAGGGAGGTATGGGACAGTAGAGCGATTCAGCAGCCGTCAACCGAATCTCTACTCAAGCTCCTTGAACATGTTCTCAAGCTGAACAATTTCATGTTCAATGGCGAACATTACATACAAATAAGTGGTACAGCTATGGGCACCAAAATGGCTCCCTCTTACGCCAATATATTTATGGGAAGATTGGAACGCAGCCTGCTTCTCAGAGCTCCTTTCAAACCTTTGAGCTGGTTGCGGTTCATTGATGATATTGAGATGAAATGGGTCGAAAACCGAGACTGCCTAAATGACTTCATCACCTTTGCCAACTCCTTCCACAATTCGATTAAATTCACAGTGGACATATCTAGTTCCAAAAATGTATTTTTGGATACTACATCCACCTTGGAAGATGGTGAAATAAAATTCAGTCTCCATACCAAACCCACTGATTCTCACCTCTACCTCAAGCCTTCGAGTTGCCATCCTCCCCATATTTTTAGAGGAATCCTAAAGGATTAACATCCCGAATCAGACGAATCTGTTCTTCTAATGAAATCTTTGAAGAACAGAGCAGAATATTGAAATCCCATCGGTGTAATCGAGGCTATAAAGCCCACACAGTTCAATCTGCAATTGATGAGATGATTACAAAAGACAGGAAAACCCTCTTACAATACAAAGAGAAAACAGACAAAAGCAGGGTTCCACTTGTCACTACATATCACCCCGCCCTTAAGAACCTCAACAGCATCCTTAGAAATAATCTGCCCATTCTTTACACTAACGAAAGAATGGCTGATCTTTTCAAGGATCCACCAATGGCTGCGTTTAAACGCCCGAGGAACTTAAAGGATATGATAGTGAGGGCAAGATTAGACAACCCGTTGCCAAATGGCGGTTTTAAAACATGTTCCGATGTCAGGTGCCTTTTGTGCAAACACAGCACCAACGCGGACAGTTTTAAAAGCCCCACCACGGGTCGCACGTACAAGATATTTGGCAACACTTCTTGCCGCACAGACAACTGCATCTATCTCATCAGTTGCAAAGTCTGCTCTAAGCAATACGTCGGTGAAACAGGTGACCTCCGCAGAAGGATCAACAACCACCGCTCTACCATAAAGACCAAAAAAGTCAAGGAGCCCGTCGGAGAACATTTTAATACAAGTGGCCACAAATGGGAAGACATGACAGTATTGGTTATTGACCATAATCCTAATTGGACAGACGCGGAGAGGAAAAACAAGGAAAAGTTCTGGATGCACAGACTCAAATCATTCAGACCTGATGGCATGAACAAACAAATGGACTTCACTAAAATGAACGTCTCATAGCCATATATCACCTGAAACCCACATAGTAATTTTATCTAATCTGTCAACTGCGCCTCTTTCATTTATTAGTTTCTTTACTACCTTTTATTTGTAAATCATTTTTTTCTTAATTTTATTTTTTTTATTTATTTATTTTCATTTAATTTTATCTCTTTTTAATCAAAAATTCGAGTCTATATCATAAGTGCCGTACGAGTTAACAACGGGGGTTCAAATTTTCATTTATTAACTCGGACGTCAATTTTAATTAGCTAATTAACTTAATCAGGCGTGAAGTTGGCAGTCGATTGATTACTTTATAGCGATCGGCGACAGTATCAACACCTTTAAGAATGTGATCAAATGATGTGTATAATGTAGCTGTTCTTTTTCATAGTTTCTTAAGTAGTTTAGTAGTAGCTTTAGATTTTGCTTTCTTTGTTTTTTACTTATGTAATTTATTTTTTGGTCCTGAAGAAGGGACGGGTTGTCCCGAAAATTTGACAATTTCTATTGTTCGTGTCGTTAGCCATTTTAGTGCTTTATATATATATATATATATATATATATATATATATATATATATATATATATATATATATATATATAATGTTTCATATTGCTACATATACGTATGTTGTGACTGCATATCTTATGAATTGGATCAATATATATGAATGCAGCTGTTATGTGATGTAGCAAACCTTATTTCTAAACAAATCAAGCAAGGTTTAGAGTGTTCGTATGACATGTCCATTTTTAAGCAATATTAAAACTCCTTAATAAGAAGAGCTCTATATAGATGTATAGAAAAGCATTCAAATTTTCAAACTTACATTTTTGGAATTTTGTTTACCTTTTTTAATGACAAGTTATGGCTAAAATATTATATCAAGAAGTTTTAGGCATTATCTGATAGATAAATTGTTGACCATTTACAATTAACCTTCTACAGGAAAAATAATTCAGCGTAAGGAGGCTGAATGGTATACAAATTAGCCATCAAATCTACCTTAATTTTAAAATATAATGTATATAGCAAATAGCCATATACTATTATTCGGAAAAGAAAAATCTATATATTTTACCTTTTTAAATTTTACTATATTTTTATATAGAGCTCTTCCTCCAAAGGAAATCAAAACAGTCTAAAAATGGCCACGACCATCGAGCCTTCTTTAAATCGTATTTTGACGTTACATGTACAGTTTACTAGAAGTAGAAGTGCGTGTAGTATAACACAAAAACACATTTTTCAAAAATGTTCTGTAAGTATTTTTTTAAGTATTTAGTGCTAAAATATCACAGGCACTTGTTTCTGAGAAAAAATTTACCCTATAGTATAATAATAACACAAGGTATCTAACTCCGAATGAGGTAAACCACCCCCTCCCGTGTGTTGCAGTCGTTTACGCTTTTATACGAAATGCAATGCAAAAGTATTTAGTACCATTTTCTTTTACAATAAATTATCTAAACAACCATATATAGCATGCTTACTTTTGTTGTATTCTAATGTGCATAATCTGCGTCAAAACATGATAGACTCCAATTGAACCGTAGACACTAACATGATAGTATCGCAGAGAATAAAAAAAATAACATAACGTGATTTAAAAAACATTTTCAGTGTCTAAAATTTGCAAAAAACTAATGATGTTGAAATAAAATAAAATATTGCAAAATAAACGTTTCGTTAATTAAATATGAATTGATGATCTGCCACTGCAAGTTGCTATTTTTAGCTACTGGTGAATTCCAAGGTTTTCGGTATACCTCGGGAATTTTCATTGCGTTGAAAGAAAGAAGAAGATAATCACCGGATAGTGGATTTTGAAAACATTTCAGGCGGTAGAATTTGAAAACACAGTGAATTTTGCAATGGAGCATAAAGAAGGATTTTGTTTATGGTATGAATTAAATACAACATTCAACTATGAATTAAATGAATAACTATATAATAGACAGCTAACACATATAAAGAAAAATACAAAAACAAACATTTGTTTGGCATCCATGTTTTTCCTTCGAGGTTATAAATAACTCATTCAGTTTTCCTGTGTAATTTTAGAAACAGACTCCTAGCCAATCAGAATCCGATTTTATTTTCTCTGCGATACTATCATGTCAGTGCCTACGGTTCAATTGGAGTCTATCATGTTTTGGCGCAGATTATGCACATTAGAATACAACAAAAGTAAGCATGCTATATATGGTTGTTTAGATAATTTATTGTAGAAGAAAATGGTACTAAACACTTTTGCATTGCATTTCGTATAAAAGCGAAAACGACTGAAACACACGGGAGGGGGTGGTTTACCTCATTCGGAGTTAGATACCTTGTGTTATTATTATACTATAAGATAAAAAAATTTCTCAGAAAAAAGTGCCTGTGTAAAATATGAAGTTATCTATGACGTAGGTGTATATAAGTCAACTCTCTTATATCGTGCTCAGAAACTGTCTAGTCTGTGTTAATATTGAAGGTCATTTGTTCGTAAATTCCAGCTAGATCTTGTGCAACAACAAATGACTAGTGCCAGTGTGCCGAATAATTATGTTAGTGTCAAATTGGCGAGTTTTCTGCTCACGTATAAGGTCCAATTTCCACTGAGACATTGACTCATTCCTTTGAAACAATAGTTAAATCCTTGAAAATTCTCAAAAGAGTAAACTAGGATGCAATTTAAAAGTGTAAAAAATGTCTAGTCCCTAGCTTCATTTGATAATCCATAGTAAGCTGACAAACCTGCCTTCATCCAATGACCCCGAAGCAACCACAGACTACACAAGTAAAATTGCAACATATGTTCAACATATGTTTAACATATGTTGAACATATGTTCTGAAACATATGTTCGCGATAAAAAAACGAGCACCATATGTTAAACATGTTCATAAACATATGTTCATCTTATGTTTAGCATATATTAAACATATATTTTTGATAACCACATGATTACCATATGTTTATAAATATATGTTAGACGTATGTTGAACATATGTTACTCGAAACATATGTTGAACATAAGTTGCAATTTTACCTGTGTATTGCAACGTCATTTTAACGCGTCCTGGTTCGCTTATCTTTTAACTGATTTTTTTTTCTAATTTCTCATTTATTTTAATTTTGTGAACAAAACCTGAGTTTTTGCTATCCAAAAGTCAAATAATTGTTAAACGTCCGTTACAGTCATTGCGTAAACGCATATTAATACTGTTGACATCAGTTGATGGATTTTAAGTCCATGTGTTTTCATTTTAGTTTAATTATCATTTAAAAAGTATTATAAACTGAAGCTTTTGACTCTGTTAAAGAGTATTGTTTTTGTTTCAGCAGTTTCCTAGACTGAAATTGTCTTTGTCGGATATTCTTACCAATTTGATATATAAATATTCGCTGCGCCACCTTGACGTCAAAATTTGATATGCCGTCGTAGTCGGATTTTTATGGTTTCGTAATTTATATACTTATACTATTTCCGTATTTCAATTCGAACAAATTTAAAGTGAAACTTGCACAAAGGTTACTAACACAAAAATGCAACAAACGCGTATATGATTTGTTGTTTTTTATTATCAACTTAAGGTATACAGACAATTCGTAAGTACATGTGTAGAAGTTAAAGTTTTTTTTATTTCTGCGCCGGGTACCTCGATCATCGACTCGTTTGTGTACCGTAAAAAACCAAATACCTGATATTTCTAAATATTACTTTGAAAAAAATTGTTCAATGTTTGTGCCAATTTCTACCAAACTTTGTAAATTAGAAAGAAAGATGTCTGGATAGTCTCATTAATTTCCGAACAAACCCCGTATGTTTAGTTTGCTCAATCCAAATATAAGATACAGTTATTTAAATATCTTTGATGATTTTACACCAATTAATCCTACCAAGCAGTTTTAATGGAGGTTTGAGATGAATCTTTTCTTTAATTGCAGTGTTTGAAATTCCCCCGACTTCAAATCCAAATAGCAGTATAGGTTAGACAATTTTGTCAAATAAATCTAGTTGACACTGTTTTGTTAGGCTATGGAATGAAACCTTTTTTACACTTCAAATAACACTTATGTAGTTTTCCCTGTTAATTTCTGTATTGCAATTCAAAATATTCAGTTCGACTAAATACGATTCCAAGAATTATAAAACCCAGGAGCAAATTCAATAAGTTTATCATATTATTTCATTTGTATGTTTTCTTTCAGCACACTTTTGCTATCTATAATTATTTTAGATTTACTTATATTCATTTTCAGGTTCCATTTTATGCGATAGGTATGATTCATGTAGCTTTGCAATTCTTTAAAAGACTCTGCTAACAGTGCAGTGTCGTCTGCATAAAAAATAGTAAATTATTTGAAACAAATATGCAACTTATTTTTAAACATGTAAGAGCCAGTTGATAAACCATGAACATCAGATGTCTTTAAAAGCTATGTAAATCATTAAGGTACACGAAGGTTTAAAAGGTTGACATAAGTTTGCCTTGGCTTACTATCTCCGTCTTCACAACTGAAATAAATAGAGATTTTATTATTGTATATAATTTTTTATTTGACATGTCTTTACTTATTGAGAATGATATTATACATCTTGCTACAAATACTGTGGAATAATAGTTTAAACCATAATGCTTTTCGCCAGACGCTTTTATTACTTTATAATTTTTAGCAATTTTTATTGTATCTCAAACGGCATGTTCACAACAAAAGTTCATCAGTTTGTCACCACTGAATTACCTCTCAATAACTAAAGATTCTAAATATGTGGTTGTTAAATTGTTCGTTTACTTGATTTTATCAAGTCAACAATATTTAATATTTATTAAAAGACTAATCATTATACAGGTATGTGTTTTTCTCGCATTATCACCAGTTCCAGATCGATTTGTCCGGTTTGGGATTTTTCTGTCTAACATTGTGCATTACTATGGCGCTGTATAAAGTAAACAAACGTCGTCTGTCGTATGCCCTCTTTTTGACTCGCAGTATTTGCAGCACACATGAGGGATAACCCGAAAAGTTAACTTTTGAACAACATATCAGAAAGTTGTCATCCATCGTTTTCAATGCAGTATAGTGCAAGAGAAATAGCTATTCATTACATCCTTGTGTGGGATAGTGAAACCCTACCTCGGAGCCAAAAATGAAGCTCTCAGACTCGACTGAGCCTCGCCTTAGACCGTGAATATTGTCCCCTCGGTGGAATTTCACCATACCACACTCGTAATAATGAATGATTCTACTAATCGCAATTCGATTCAATTGTGTAAACAGTATATTTTGTAGGCTGGGTATTATTTCTTATTCTCATGCATTTTTATCTAAGTTTAAAACTTTTATATGTACATGTTTTTTTCAAGAATAATTTTGAAGTAGATGGAAATCAATGTTTATATTATGACACTCCCCGTAATATAATTTGCGTGGTATAAGTAAATTGCCAGTACTCAGGTTTAGCAAAATCTATGTTGATCCTATTTTGCCAAGTTATGATTATCACTCCGTGTTACTAGTAAATTAACCATTCTTCAAAAGAATAAAGAAACTCTAACGTTTGATTTCTCTCTCTGTAAAAAAAATACTCGTAACTTTGACCATGTTCCTGAAACTGTTTCGTTTATTGCAAAGTAACATATCAAATCGATTAATAATTTAATAGCAATTTTCATTTCCTTTTCAGTCTTATTTTAAGAAGCATGGTCACGATTTTGGTCGAAAATTATTTTCCAATTTTAATGTTTACAATGCTTTAGTAAGGCAATTTTAATAGGCAACCAAAATTTGTCATTCATTGTGCTATAAGCAAATTACAGAGCTTACAATTCTTTGCATTGTATACAAAGCTTTGGCTTTCATTTTGAATGTCGATGTGAAGATTCCAGTTTTATGACCTAAAATGAATGTATTGAAATTTAGGAACTGTTTATTTAACATTAAAATGAAAAAGAAAGTAGACGGATCAGCTTAAAAAAGACTTTTACTGGTATATTGAACCTTTATAAACAAAAACAGGGCACGAGCCTTATTAACATGACAAAGAACTACATGTATAAGCCATGTATCTTGTTTATAACTCAACAACGGACTCTCAAATTTCATTTGATCATAAGAAATGCACACATAAAACATTGAAAATAATAAAACAGAAAAGTAGAATTTTACCAAAATCGTGACCACGCCCCGTTTTAGGTAATATGGAACATCTGTCGATATTAATATGGATTAAAGTTAATCATAATTAGAATACTTTTACCGATTTAGAATTTTCAAATTTTACAATATTTAACCAAAAATTACGTTAATTTTTTTTTGGAAAAACTCAAAGTAAACCAAGAAAGTAAACCCCGATCAGAAGTAGACCCCTGCGGCAGACGCTACATGTGTATTTGGAACATGCAAGGGGTGGGAATCACAGGTAGTAAGATAATTAGATAAAAGACGGGTCTGCATCACATTTCAACGTTTAAAGGGGCATGGTCACGATTTTGGTCAAATTCTATTTTTCTGTTTTCATTATTTACAATGCTTAAGGAAAGCATTTTTACTGATCAAATGAAATTTGAGGATCAGTTGTAAAGTTATAAGCAAGATACAGGTCTGACAATTCTTTGTCATGTAAACAAGGCTCGTGTCCTGTTGTTGTTTACATAGTTCAATATACCAGTAAAAAATCTTTTTCAAGCTGATTTGTCTATCTTCTTATTCATTTTAAGCATAAATAAACAGTTCCTTCCGTTTAACACATTCATTAGGTCTAAAATTGGAATTTTCACTTCAACATTCAAAATGTAAACAAGAGCTTTGTTTACATAGCAAAGAATTGCAAGCTATGTAACTTGCTTATAACTCAACGAATGACACTTAAAGTTTGGTTGCCTATTAAAAATGCCTTTCTGAAGCAGTGTGAACATTAAAATCGGAAAAATAATTTTTGACTAAAATCGTGACCATGCCCCTTTAAAGGAGACCCCAAAAGCAAACCACGAGAAAACCCAAAGTAAACACCAACTGGACACCGATTTTCAAAAATTAAACTCTAAGTAAACACCGAAAGTAATTGTGGGGTTTAGTATGGGTTTACTCTGGTGTTTGGCTGCGTCTGATCGCGGTACTGTAATTTATTTTCCATGAATATTGATAAGATCGTCTTAGTACATGTACATGATGCTTTATTATCAACGTATAGAAAATTACTCCAAGGGAATGTTTCTTAGTCATTTTTTTCTTTTCGTCAGATTTAGAAAAGGAGATAATCACATCTTTCCTATTTTTTTTACACTTGCATACAATTCAATTCAGAAGCAAACTTCCGTAAATTTAGTAAAAATGTTATTTGTCTTCTATAATAAAAAATCATACAATATTTAGCTTTCGCTTTCGTGATTTTCTGTCTCTTTTGAACTTCTATTTTTATCAACATATTAGAGCGAACATTTATCCACACCTTATATATATCATTTTTAAAAGATTAACCGTATGTGTATCAAACAATTAAAAATAGTGCTCGGTCAGTAGAACTATAGCAGAGAAATAGAGTACGTAGCAAAGAAAGAATTCCGTTCAAAGATTATTTTGTCTTTCTATCTTTTTTTTGTTCCAAATACAAACAAGAAGCTTTAACTAAAATTCGAAATAGTGCTCAGTTTATAGAGTTATATATGTGAAATAGAATATGTTGCAAAGAAAGAATTTCGTTCACGTATTGTTTTGTCTGTCTTTCTTTTGTTCCAAACACAGACAAAAAGCTTCAACTGAAATCAGGCCTCGCTGAGTCTCCAGACGTATAAAACAGGGTTAATGGCGCTATTGAGCAGCGTAAGACTCAGAAATACCGCATGTATTGTTCCAGAATACGTAGAATCATAAAGAGTTCCTTGGAGAACCTGGGTGATAATGTACGGACTGTAACATACCAGAAAAAATCCTGTTATCACCGATAGTTTCCGGATGACTCCATTGACATCTTTCGAAGTTTGGCCAGTGTTTCTGGAAAAACGAACCGAGACGTTGACAGATAGGTAGATATATAAAAAAATGTTGAAGAGCAAAATGAATACTGTGATCAGCCTTGAAATGATGTTGACTGGCTCTCTCGGAGTCAGGTATAAGATTCCACAATAGATACCGTACTGGGAACGGGTATCGTGAAACATTAAGTAAATGAGTAAAAATAAAAAGATCAGGATGCAAACGCATGTAAACAAAAGGAACCTTTTTGTTACAATTTCGTAGTACCTCAGAGCAAAGATCAAAGCACAGCATCTGTCGATGAATATCACGGTGATGGTTAATAGAGAAACAACGACAAATGGACCAGCCAGGTATTTCTTATATATGCAGCTGTTGACAATGTCATCCGGTAAACAGAGCATAAGTCCGGTGCAAAAGTCCGTTATAGAAAGATTGATAGTCAACATTTTAATTTGCGGAATCATGCGCCGACATCGAAAAAGAACAATCATGGCAAGGATATTTTCTAGGCAAAGCAAAATAAGGCAGTAGATACATCCCCGCTCTTGCATGCAACGTTTTTATACGGATTTAGCTGTTTTTGTGACCAATAAACTTTTGACTGGTCAGATTTCTCAGATTTTACCTTCTCATTATGTGATGCTTATTCATTCAATAATACACATTAATGCGACCAATGGCATTTCGTATGTCCACTAAAAATCCAATATACACGAACATCTCTCAAAGTATGGCAATTTAGTAGTATTATATATAGTAGTTTGGTGTAATAAGAAAGAAAATGTGGATAATTTTGTGGATGTTATGAGGTTTTTTTTCGAAAAGGACGGTCCTTAATTTTTTTCTTTTTCAAACATATAACATGTAATGAAGTGTATAGTATTAAGTGTTGTTCTTCTATAAACAACAATTAAACCCTTCATTAATTTGTTTCATGTCGGTTTTTGTTGGTTTGTACCAAGTTTACTCTGAGGTATTGCATGTGCGGGCATCAGTATCACAGGGTTTTTTCTATATCATAATTAAACGTATGCACGAAAAAAAAACGTTTACATGTATCAGAAGGTATTCTATGAAAGGTAAACTTGTTTGATAACGTAAAAGATAACATTAATTTATATTACATGACACATTACCTTACATCCAATATCCCCCCCCCCCCCACCAAAAAAAAAGTCAAATCTTACTAAGAGCTTTAAAATTAATGTTAAAGATAGTTTAAATCACATTGAAAAAGTAAATTGTTTAAATGCTCTTTTTACGCCATAAGATAGAAATGACAACATGAAGATCATCATATTTTTATTTATAAATATTTTGGAGCAAAAAAATGTGTTTTTTTCTACCCTGACTTATTTAGAATATTCTGTTAGGGCATTTGTTTTCAGAGCAATATGAACTGTATTTTTCTTAGAATTCTATTTTCCTACAAACACCTGCTAGTATGCTAATTCTGCTTGTTACTTTTGCTTGAATTAAACTTTTTTCACAGCTTTTCCACAAAAAATAAGGCCAACAGAAATTTAAAAAACATGATATTTTAGTCATTTTAGTTTTTAAAAAAAATCAGCATAAAAAAACTCATTTCTTTTAACATGATATGTACATAATTATTTGAACAAACACAAAAATTGGTAAAACTGAATGTGGAGATTTTTTACGTTATCAAACCTTATTTATTTGGTCAATATAACTTATATTATATTTGATGTTTGTAAAATGGTTTTTCTGCACAGGAAACGATACGAGAAATAAAAAAATACTTAACAGCAAAAATGGGATCTTTGTATACCAATTTCAATTTATTTTTCTTCATAGGTTTGTTCATGGTTGTTAGATATCTTTAAAAAAAACGGGAAAAGAAAGAAAATTTTAGACAGAGATAGCATAGGATTTTTTTATTAGAAAGCAAGCAATACGCGAAAAAAATAACCTCAAGGAAAATATGTTTTAATTTGAAGATAAAATAATTGATTTATGGATTAATATATTTATACAATAATGGAAAGATCCTGACAAAGTAGTTATTTTTAAAATTCTGAACTTCTAAAGGTATAATGATCATGTTTCTAGAGGCATTTGATTTGGCCTCTTGGCGTTATTTCCCCTTAGCGTCATTGTTCTCGGAATAAGTATCGATTTTTTGTAGTCATTGTATCTTGGGAGAAAATAATAATTTTTCAATACGTGTGTATGGTGCAAAAATATGCACAGGATGAAGCTCTGTCATTCAGTCAACTGAATGATAACTGAATGGTCTGGAAAGGTGATGAATGGCATAGATATGCCATTCAGTCACATGTCAGTTAACTTTCAGTAACCTTTCAATTGACTGAATGGCAGAGATTCATCCTGTGATGGAAACTAAGTATTTTGACCGTAAGAACATAAGAAAGGGCATACATCTCACACTATGAAAGATGATTTTTTCTTTCAAAGTGTCCAGTCAACATCTTAAGTCGCTACGAAAGGGACACATATATATCGTTACGTACTCTCTATCGAAAAACAATGGTCTAAATATGACTTGATGTATTTTTTTTTCTCATGAAGTCTTATTATATAGCATCATTTTAAAAGCTGAAAGTTATGAGTTTGAAGCCCATTGGTGTATTTGTACTTTTTATATAAAAAAAATTCTTAATTGCACTTGTCAAATACTATATAATTTAAAATGTTTAATGGTGTTTCCATGGATTATTATGGAAATCAGGGCTGCGTTTTACAAAAAAACATGAACAAATTAATAAATGCTTACTAATTATAAATTGATTAACTTACGCTTATCCCCACATACATGTACAAATCAAAGCATTGGGTCCACCCACTTAAATTGCTCCACTGAACGCAGTAAATACTCAATGTGCTGACTCCTTTATTCTTTAAACGTGTATATGTCATTTAATCATATAGGATACGACGAAATTTTTGTGTTGCTTACGCATGCTGCTTTTTTATGTGGGTAACATTTTTGCTCAATAAAACTTATCGAAATATATTTATAAATTAAATAGAAAGAAAACATAAGTAAGTAGCCGTTTTTAAAAAATGCATATCAACATAAATAGTAGTTTATGGGACCTTTTCGTGTACGATATGCATTTATATATCATTTTAATCAATTTTCATAACATGTTCTGATTTGTTTAGATTTGTTCCCGTTTGAAAAATATTTTTTATCTGCTTGGTATGATCATTCTGAAATTCAAGACTTTTATCTATTTTTGTGTTTTGCTTGAAATATATAAAGGTTTAAATAGTCAAGTATATATCTAAAGGGATAACAATTGTCAGTTCAATATAGATGCATGAACAATTATATTGCAATTGTAGATAAAAGTAAATGCATACGATCCGAAAGTGCAAAAAAAAAAAAAAAAAATTTCTGGAAGAAAAACAAAACTTATTTAAAAATTTTTACAACTTAAGTAATATTTTTTTAATTCAATTTAAGTAAACGTTTTGCCAATACCTCATAACAAAGACTAGGGTGAAAAATATCATTTATTAGCAAACTATATATACAAACAGTCTTGCCAAACAGTTTTGTGTACTTTTTTTATAGTCAAATATACTGATCAAAGATAAACAACACCAACATAGTTAATTTAAGTGCGGTTATTGTAAGTTAAATCATAAAGACGAATGTGATTACTGAAAGATAAAACAATTGCTGTCCTTAACGACAATGTCAAAATAATTCGTTCGTATTCTTTTCAGGAATGTCATCAAAGAGTTTTTTTTAAGTCTTGATGTCTAAAAAAGTCAATAAATTTTATCGGCTCCTAGTTTATTACAAATTTTAAGAAAATAAATACATTCTTCGTAAACTGGATGCTCAAAGACTTTATTATACTAGTATGTTGTGAAATTTTTAATGACTTATGTAATTTGTTTCTCTAACAATATTGTATATAATATAAGGGGTTTTTGTAAGGGATACCTAATAATCCTAATAAACTTAAAGTAATTTGATTGACCTGCTTATGCAAAGTTTAAATGATTTGCTAATACAATAACCGTTACATCAGAGGCTTTTCGGGTACACTATTATTATAGAGTGGGCAAACTGTCACGGTAGACTTCCTGTTACTGAGTTTCCATTAACATTGGAGACCAGGTGCCTTAATCTTATGGAGATTTACTACGACCTGATTCACAGATTAATTTCCCAGATACCAATACTGCTGGTGAAACTATTTTTAATCCCTACCCTAAACTTAACTCTTCCTGACTATTACCTTTCAAAGACTTTTTTCTGCTATGACCTGTTCGCTGTGTCACCTCTGAGCTCCTTAACCAGTCTGCCTCAGCTGCAGGCTTTGCTGATTGATATGCCCTTGGGGCAGTTCATTCGTAGGGATGTCAGGGCAATCCATTTTCGTAGGTTCGTTCAATTTCGTTTCACTACCAAAGAGGTTGGCAAGTTTGACATTGCAAGAATGCACAGACAAACAGACGAACGGACAGACAGACAGACAGACTACTTTGTGAAGATGTTTTGAGTTCAACATTTAGTTTTTGATTTTAAAAAATGAGTCTTTTTTTTTAATTTAGAAAAACGCTAAGATCGATATCCGTTAAAAACGTTGTTTATGAACCAGAGATCATCTAAAAAGTATTTATGTGAAATCATACGCATTTAATTTGTTTTGATTTGAAATATTCTCAATGGGTGATAATAAAAAAAAGTTTATCTATAATTTCTAATAATGTTTTACGGTGTGCTTATTTTTTAGGTCAAAGCAAATATTTCCATAACATCAGTTTTTGTAAGATATTTCATTTGAAACGTTCAAAGTATACATCCAGTTATCAATTCATTCATTGCGTAAAAGATCATCGATCCTCAGCCTCAAAATATATTTTCATAATTTAAAAAATAATGTTATTTGTTCTTCGATCTTTATAAATGAAATGAAATAAAAAGAAATTTACTGACGGTATCCATGCATTTTACAAAACCAAAACTTTATCAGCATATTTGCAAAGATATATGATGTCGTGAAACGTACTAAAATTCCTTTGAAGATATCCGTCAATTAAAAAACATGTAACTTAAAATTCTATCCAAGATTCAGCTTGTAAAGTTCACACGAATGAAATGTTTGAAATCCAGTGCGTCAAATATTTTATATAGGCCCTAGTAACTTGTAAACAGATTTTATCGCAGGAGAGTTCTTATGCCCCTTATTTTCAAAAAACATATCATTACATCATTGATTGCAAGTAAGCCCACGATAGCAACCATCAATTTTAAATGCTATTATTCGGTAACTCATTTTGTTACCTCTCATAGATTTGCACTGTCGCAACATTATTTTCTTTGTACAACATATGAGTAAATAAGAGGCACTATGAAAGCATTATTGCGAAATCGTCAATCACAATGGGATGATTGCATTCTTTTGGGTATTTTTAAACGTCACTAATACGACTTGAATGGCATAAAGATCTCCCAATATTGAGTCAACATTGATAATGGTTCAATTCATTGTTTCAGTACTCTGAATTTGCTAATGCATTACAAAGATGATGTGCTAATGCACGTTTTATCTTAATGAAACCAAAGTAAATATATGAATCAGAGACAAACAAATATAATTGATTAGCATTAATCATGTTCTGTGTAGTTTTTCAACTTGTTTTAATCTTGTTTTAAGCAATAAAATATTTAAATAAAACATCAAAGTGGGACTGAAACTTTAAGAGCTGAATATATATATATATATATATATATATATATATATATATATATATATATATATATATATATATATATATATATATATATATATATATATATATATATATATAAGCAACAAGACTGCCAAACTTATTTAGTTTTTAGATCAAATTTGAACGTTTTTATTTTCTTTTGTAGAGAGACAGGTTATGAGATTAAAACGATAAATGTTGATTATGCAGTCGAAGTATTGCTTCAATTAGACAAACATGTCTATGGTGGCGGTGAAATTGTTAGATGTTCTGCGTTCTTAATCAGCACTATTTAACATTCCATCCTCGAATACTCTATGCTAGAGTATTAACTCTAATATCAGAATATAAGCAGTCAATTTTTTTTTATGTACCAGATGACTCGAAAAGGATTGTCTTCTTTGTGGTCGTAAAGAAAAGGCCTCAAACAGCAAATATTCCTCAAATGTGACTGAGATTTCAGCAAACTTTTGCGTACTAATGGTTGTTTATTTAAACTAATTCGTGTGATACAGGGAGACTTCTATTGATAAAATTACATCAATTGCTAAGGGGATTACAAAATGAATATCAAAACAGTTTTCGTTATCTTGAATATTAAAGTTAATGTTTTAGTTATTTCTCCATTGGCTAATTGTGAAAACAATATCACTATGGACCAAGAATCTGCTTTACAGAAAAGGTTGTTTAAGAACTACAACAGGTATAGAAAACCTGCCTGAAATGATGAATAGTGTTAATTTATGTACATTTAACATTATCAATTTTCCTTTTGACATTCAAACATGTGTTTTCAAGTTTGTTATTACAAGCACTACGCTTTACACATTAGACCTTGCATTGAATCAGTCAAATATGAAAACCGATTTTTATATTGGAAACAAGGAATGGGATTTACTCTCAATTAGTGTATATGAGAAAGACAGTATGCTTGATATGTTAATAATCTTAAGACGTAGACCATTATTTCTTACACTAACTAAAATTGTTCCCATTGTTGCATTGTCTATCATTAATGTTATTAGGGAAACTGTTACTGTAATTGAATTTAATTATTTAGACATGGACATTTTATTTGGAAAGTTACATCACATACATAATGACTTTATTTTGTTTAGCAGATATACTTACTACAATGCCACGAACGTCCTATATTTATTGTATTTTCTAAATTCTAATCAGTCAAATGGTAAATTAGTAAATCATAATGTGAACCAAAAATATGCGCGACAAAGAAACAGTTGTAGAATTATACATACTGTAAAAGGTGGGTGGCATTGATATTTTTTTTTACCAATATTTACGCACATGAGTAGGACTTCATTTTCCAATAATGACTATGATTCACTGACAAAGAATCTGATGCAAAGTTTAGTTACTGGTTGGCTAAAATAAATATTAGATTTATGTTTTTCTGGGTTGATTCTTGCGTTAACAGAGATTAAACAGAACCGGATATTGAACATTTGAAAACAGTTTCTACGTGTTGCTTGTCTATTTAGCGTGTCCCTTGCAACTACAGAAATTGTACGTAGTCCATTTTGAATCTATTTATCAGGAACAGAGAAAAATGAATGTCAGCCCATTTATTTTCACTGCTATGTTTTTATGGAGTTATACAACAGTCTGTTGTCATGATAATGAAACAATAGACAATGAATCTATCCTGCAAGAAAAACTGTTTAAAAACTATAACAGATATCGAAAACCAGTCAAGGTCTCTTCGAATCGGATATTTGTGAGTCTTACTTTAGACATTCTCTCTCTACCAAAGCTGGATATCAAGTCGCAAACTTTACATGCTGCAAACTGGTTAACATATTCTTGGACGGACGAGTATCTTACATGGAATTCTAGTGTTTTTTCTAATATCGACTACGTAAGATTGCCTGCCGATAAAATATGGATTCCCAGTGTTTGCAACCTTCAGGAAATCTCTGGTAGAAGATGTTTGACATATGACTCGGTGAAAGACTCAAGAAGCGAGGCTGTAATCCATAGCTCTGGACAAGTATATCTGACAGAAACGATGGATAGTATTGTTCTGTGTAAATTTGATGCTTTGCATTTTCCTTTTGACACCCAGACCTGCATTTTCTCGTTTATATCATCTACCGGTCGATTTCAAAAAACATATTTGGCTGTAAACAAATCTAGTTATGAATCACGTTACTTTATTGGAAACGAAGAGTGGGATTTGATTTCGACAAATGTTCAAGCAAAATTTGATATGCTTAATATGAAAATTGTATTAAAAAGGAGACCCTTATTTATTGTTCTGACGGTAGTACTGCCAATTGTCGCTTTGTCAATCATGAATGCGTTTTGTTTTTTATTGCCCATTGAATCCGGAGAAAAAATGGGTACTTCTGTGGCTTTATTTCTTACTTTTGCTGTTTTCGGAACTATAATCAGTGACACGATGCCCCAAAACGCAGCAAATATTTCGTGGTTTATGGTATATGTGACAACTCAGATACTTTTAAGTGGGCTGACGGTTATCATGGAAACGGTTGTTTTACACCTGTATCATAAATACGCAGGTAGATCAGAAACAATTTACATCGACAAAGTGTGTACATTACATAATGCGAACAACAAAACAAAAGATAAAAGTAAAGAGAAATACGAGTGTGTGATTGCTAAAACAAAGGCAACTGACTCTGAAGAAATGTGGAAAAGTCGGGCAAAGAAATTGGATAGACTCATGATGATTTTGAATGTTTGTGCAAACATCATTTCTATCTGCATTTGCATGACAATCATTATGATCTAAGTTTGATAATTAGTATTCGATATGTTGTACTTTGGTACATAGCATTATTAAAAGAAAATACTTTGTTCAGGTAATTTATCTAATAATTTTTTTTTTTAATTCATTTGATACATGTTAGGAAACGTTAAAATCAATGAGTTGTCGTGGTACGGTATAAAATATTTTAAAAAAGTTAGAATATTCGTATTTTATTTAAATAAATTAAAATAAAAAACCTAATAAACTTATTTGCAAACTAGATTTTCCTTTTTTTGTAAATATCTGATCTAGTCGTTACATTCAAGGATTAATTTTTATGTTAACTTTTCTGGTTTTTAACTACACAATTGAACACTTGGTAACAGATATGATGCTGATCAGCTATAGAGCTGCAAACAATTTTTCTTGAATGTACCCTTTTGAAAAAAATAACTAAAAGGCGCCAAATTCAAATCATTCGAATCTTCCGAAATCGTAGCTTCATCATGAAATATACAGGTAACTCTCGATAGCTCGAAGTTCATGTGACCGAGAAAAAACATCAAGGTTTCAAGAGTTCGAGTTTTCAAGAGTTCGAAATTTTCCGGGATTACCGACGGGTTTTTAAATTAGTCTTACCGGATGTTATGATTAAGCCATTTATTTAGTGCTAACCTAACACACGTGCCTAAACAACATTTTCTTTTCAGTAAAATATACAGAATTGGATGTTTTTAAAACTAAATACAAACAACTATTGAATAAATTCATCATAATTATTTATTCTATGCATCATATTAAGACCATATTACTCAGTACTACTGGACTTCGAGACGATCGAGATGTCATAAATGAGATAACTGAGTATCACCCATTGTTCCCACTGTACGGGTCCTTCCCCAGCTTTAAGAACCTGTTCAGCAATGATCATAATAATGATAATGATGCTGATAAGCATAACTTTTACAGTTTTATAATTCTAAAATTTGACCATGGCTCATATTTATCGTTTCGTCTCAATTATTTTCTCATTTTCATTGGGTCTCCAAATTATCGTAAAAGGGTTGGTGTTAATAATAGATTGGGTTTCGGTATGGTCAATCATCAAACAATTATCACCTTGCTGGACAAGTGTTGCCTGAACAAACAACCCCTGACACGGGTCCAGCGTCTAACCCGTGGAGCCATTTAAATGACCAAGTAGGTGTTAATTAGGTATAGCGCTTGGATATACACGGCGACTTCGAGGTATCGAGAGTAAAAAAAAACTATAGTTTATGAACAACGGGACTGTCTGACTTCGAGAGATCAAGGGTTTCGAGAGATCAAGAGTTCGAGAAATCAATAGTAAATTTGCTTAGTTATATAGGGAAAAATCGGGACCCTAGACTCACTTCGAGCGATCAAGAACTTCGAGCGATCGAAGTTCGAGCCTTTGAGAGTTACCTGTATACCTAACTATATAAAAAGTATAGTAGAATTAAAATCAAAAACATCGAGTAAACACGTAGTTCAAATTGTCTCTTTTGATATAAACACAATAAGAAACTCTATCTTTATCTTCCACGTATCTACCACGCCGAATTAAGCCCAATGTCCCGATTTTTTCGACTTGAGGAAAATAAAAATGCAGTATCTCCCTCATTTGACCACATGGAGATGAAATCTAAGAATTTGGAAAATGAAAGTAACATGGATTTAAAATTAGATGATCAAAGTCAAACTAACATGGACGAGAAATGCAAAACGAAAGCAAAGGAGTTCGATAAAAAATTTCTAATATTCCATCTTCTCACAAACTTCATCACTTTCCTCATATGTACTTCAATAATCATGAGTCAGTACTGGTATCCCTCTGTCTCTTTATCTAATCAGTTTAACATTGATCAATTATCATTTTTTAAATATTTTTTTAATTGCAGTCTCTGGTTTAAGAAAATGCTCATTTTTTTTATTTTTGAAAATCGTTTATAAAGACTGCAATTTGTTGTAACCATTAACATTTAAAATTTTGGACGAGCTCATTTTAATTATATTCCTTAAAAATTACTATTTCTTAGATGAAACCGAAAACTAGTGAAAAGTATAATATAGCTGGGTATACTTAAGGCAGAAAACAACAGAGGTGATATGAAGAACTGTTGAGCAGTTCACAGAAATCATCTAAAAAGGATTGTTTATGCTAACAGTTCAACTTGGGCATTTACAATACATTTTAGCATAGAACTAGTACTCAGAATTTATCTCTATGGATATGTTCTGCCTACAGTTGAAAAGTGTTACTCAATGTCTTTAATCACGTAGAAAAATTACTGTGCTAGTATATCAAAATGTAAGTGAGTAAATATTTGTAATATATTGTTGATATATAATTATAACTAGAAACGAATTTATCATGATAACAACAATACTGGATATTGCAAATGTTCATAATTTAACGCATCACAAACAATTTTTTAATACTTTAAACTGGATCTTTGCCAAATTAGATATCTATTACACTTGATCATGATAAAATTGAATCCTTACATTAAATATGGTGTATCTTTTTCAAAAATTTAAAAAGTCGTTTCGATATTTATTTGGAACATTACATCATTGTACAGTGAACACAAATACATTCAAAATTGTGTAAGTTTTCAAATCCATTTTTTGAAAAGAAAGTCTTAAACTTCAAAATTTTGATATTCAAGGAAGAAGTATTAATACAAATTTCTTCAAACTAATTGTTTTAAGATTTATTTTAAATAAATCGCTTCATTAATATACATGTATTACAGTAAATAGAGAAAAAGACAAATACAATTATTGTCTTTGTTAATATGATTGTATCGTCAAACCATTTAAATAATTAATTTATTGAATCGGTCTTAAAATGTGTCCATTAGACTATGTAAATAATATGATTGGGTTTTATCGTCGACGTTGTTGGTGCATTAAAAGTTATAGTGCTGCTATCTTTCACTGAAATAAAAATTAACAAAGCATGCATTACAGTAATGCAAATAAACGAATTGCTATCTATTCGTAAAATTACAGACATTTCCAATGCAAATATGCTGGTAGAAATACGAAATTTAAAGGCCTATCTATTTCAATTAAATGAATATTCGGTATCAGAATTTTTTAAAATTTATCTTTTGAACAGTTGTAATGCTTTAACCTCTTTATTTCTTTGCATTGTATATTCGTCAAAGAATGAACACACCGTATAGAAGGTGTCTTCCAATATATACGAATAATTTTAGCTGACATATTTCTGGTTAATCAATTTCAATTTCAATAGAAACCTATTCAGTACATCTTTACCAGATTGGAAAGGCTTTTATATAATAATTGTCTATTGTTTATTTTCTTTGCTTTAATTTTGTTCTTTTATTGACTGTAAATGTCTTTAGAAATATCACCGTCTTACAATCTCAACAGAATGCTGAGTGGCAAATCTAAAACTGTTTTGGAAACCATTAAACACAAAAATGCATACATACATGTATTAAGCAGTTCATTGTTTAATACAAAGCAAGGTATTTTAGAGTTAGATGAAAGGTTGTATCCTTTAGGTTGAATTTTAGTTTAATGAGAGTGGAGAGATTCTGTTTATGTATGTACTTTTTTCCATTTATGAATATGTTAAAATGTACAAAGAAGAGTTAATACGAGCCTGTTCTACTAGATCAACATGAGAAGGAATATATATACATATCTCATTATTCAAAATGCAAAACTTG
Organism: Magallana gigas; assembly: GCF_963853765.1. Lineage (NCBI taxonomy): Eukaryota > Metazoa > Mollusca > Bivalvia > Ostreida > Ostreidae > Magallana > Magallana gigas. The sequence continues at coordinate 11,048,151 of NC_088862.1, forward strand.
TTTAAAATTGCACTCAATAAGTATATGTATTGTTTGTTTCAAAACAATACAGGTATGTTGACGTCAATTTATTTGTACATGCATGGAAACCCATTCTTTTTTTGTTTTGTATCTTGAGATGTTCTATTAAACGGAAAAGAATATCGGTAATTTGTTACATATATGCCCTTGTCCGTTTAGTATGACATTTTCTTTATATTCCTGACCAAAACATAATGAAGAGCAGTAGAAAATATCTACAGCAGACTTAAATCAATCACAGGCAAAACTGAATTTTTTTAAGACTGAAAATTGTTCCCAGAATAATGTTGCTTTACCCAATGGTACATGTGCATGTACACTTGTGCACTTGCATTGCTTTTGCTTCAAGACAAGAATCAAAGCGTTGACACCCAATGATTCGACATCAAGTTTTTGCGAACTTCTTTTCAGTCGAAAAAAAATCATGGTCACGAGTTTGTTTTATATTTCATTATATGCAAATTAATGTTTTTACCGAGAATTCGGCAATGTTAATAATATGAATGCATACATATCATTGTAATCAATCGGCAGTAATTTTTATATGTCATTATAGATATTCATATATCTATGTAAAATTATCTATTTATCGATTAAAAAACAGCATATTCTTCACGAGATAGTTCGTACAATAATGAATGCTTTGCATCAACAAGCAGGCAACCAATTCCATTACAGCCAAACACTTTAGTCATAAACTACAAGGGTCAATCAAAAATACGAAGAGTTTTGTCATATCTGTTACTTTACGTCATATCATTACTAAATTTGGTAGACATAATTTACCAATAGTTTTCAACAATTTGCAAGAGAAAAAGTTAATAAATTTCTTTATTTCTAAGAATTATTTAGAATTTAATCCTGCAAAAATGAGGTCACGGCGCACGGTCAAAATGTGTGTTATGTCAACAATAAACCATATTATGTTGAAAGTAATATCTCCATAAATAGGGCTTAAAACCAAATAATATTGATACTTCAAATTTAGTATAGTTCATGGTATTCTATGTACCAAATAATGACGGAATAAATTGTTTTGTCGAACAGATATTAGTAACTTAAGTCAGATAGTCCTATTTAGAATTGACTAAAAACATCGACGTCACCGGACGTCACGGCGCAACGAGAAGTACAAATAAAATAGATTTAACTCAGGGAAAAGCCGATACAAGCTGTGAAAATGCTCAATGGTGCAAAAAATAAGTTATCAATTATTTGCAAGTTTGTGTTTAACTGTAATAAATTTTGTGGGGGTGGTGGTCATTGTATTTTGAATCTAAAACAGTCTGAAAGAGAGTAGAATATCTGTAAATAGTTGGTCAAAAAGAAGTAACGTCAATTGACGTTCAGGGTTATCCTTACTGTAAACTAAGAGATACAAGGTTAGAAAATGAAAACTTTGAAGAACTTACTTATGATTCTAGTACAAATGTGTGCAAATAAGATGTTTACTGGTTAAGTGCCATTTTAAATTGTAAGGAGAAAGGCACAAGAGACTAAGCATGATATAAAGATGGGGTATATTTATAAATTGTGCGTGTTTAATCTTGACGTCATGTTTTGAACGTTACCGTGCGCCGTGGTGACAAAACATGTTGTTTTTAAAAAGGGGTAACAAAAATACGGTTTCATCAAATGGACTAAAACTTGGCATATCAATAACATAAGTGTTGGTGCACAGATTTATCTGTTAAGTATGACTTTCATGAAAAATATATGATAAACAGCCACATTGTCTTCGTATTTTTTATTGACCCTCGTATCACCTAAAAAATCAAAATATTTCATCTTAAAAATTGATATATTTCTCAATATCGTTATACAGATTTCTTTGCTTATGTAAATCATAATAAGGTGTTAAATTTGGCCACAATTATCTCGCTCTCTTGAGTTGTCCTGTACAACTCAACCGATGAAATACATTTTTTCAGAAATATTTGTAAATATGTCGCTATATGGGTTCCAAAATAAGCAAACATCTGGAAAAAAGTAGCAAACCACTATATTTTACATCCATACACAAGAGACAGTTGAAATATTTGAAAGGCTTAAAGTCCTAGTAAGAGTATTTAATTGTAGAAGCACACTTTTTACGAAGAGTTTATTGAATCATCACATTGATGAAATCTGGCATTACTTTGTAGATCTAATTCATCATGATCATTGACGCGCAGACACAAAAAGATATTACACTTGTGCAAATATTAAAGATCATAAAGCCTCTATCTAGACGTTTTGCCCAATTTTTCCATTTCCTTGTAAGATGTGTTCTTGTACGGTCGATGCTATCTGTTTTCATTTTCAATTCATTGAAAGAAGTTTCCACTGAAGTTACTGTGTCGCATGCCATTTCTTCTAATACAGGATCCATTGTCAGATACCTCACTTCTAAATAATACAAACGCAACACAATTGTTTCAATGACGACGTTTAAGCCACTGACAATAATCTGAATTGTCACATACACCATGAACCAAGAAATATTTCTGGAGTTTTTTGGCATCTCGTCGCTAAGAATACTTCCAAAAACCGCAAATGTCAGAAATAAAGCCATAGACATTCCTACCTTTTCTCCAGATTCGATAGGCAACACAGAGCAGAAAACATTCATGATAGACAAGGAGATGATGGGAACAACCAGTGTCAAAGTTGGAAATAAAGGTTTTCTTCTTAATACAACTGACATGATGATAATGTTATTGTATCCCATTTTCGCCATTTTTTTCGTGCTTGATGACACTAAGTCCCATTCTTCACTTTCTGCAAAGTATTCAGTTTGGAAAATAGACTGGTTGATATCAATATCCGTTCCAAAAACATAATTATAATAAGAAAAAAACTCAAAACTACAGATCTGAGAGTCAAAAGGAAACTTCTGAGCGTTTAAACTGCAAATGATGGTGCTTTTAATTGCTTCTCCAAGAACAACCTTTCCGAAACTATCAACTAAAACTTCACTACTTGTGTCTGCAACAGATCCGTATGTCAAACATCTTTTCCCAGAGATTTTCTGAATATTACAAATAGACGGAACCCAGACTATGTCCGCAGGTAGTCGGAGATACTGTATGTTGGAAAATTCACTCGAATTCCATGTAAGATATTCGTCAGTCCACATTACTTCTAACCATGTTGCTGTGTGTAAAGTCTGCATTTTCATATTCAACTCCTGTAGAGATAGAAGATAAAAGCGAATTCCAATCGGTACCTTACTGGAGTAAACCTTGACAGGTCGCATGTACCTGTTGTAAGTTTTAAATAATGTTTCTTGAAGGTTATTTTCTATTCCCATAGTTCCATTTTCTTGACTTCTTGCTGTTGGTGCTGAAATTAGTACTAATATCACAACCTTCAATGTTGTAAACATGTCTAACACCATTCTTTTCCTTCCTAGAGATATGCTTCATGAAGCTGCACTGGGGTCTGACTTTTATGTGAACACAGTTGTATTACCTGTCAGTTAGTATGATCAGATCAGATGAATCCAGTTAAAATTTCAATTCTTCTTGACAATGGGATCAATATCATAAATTTTCCAGAAAGAGAGACCAGTTATTGCCTTGCTATCATGTGCTTACTTTTGTCGAATACATCGAATACAATGGTAATTAAGGCATTGCTATCCTATGTTATCGCCTAAAATAGCAAGTTTAAGTAGTACGTAAAACAATGTACGTGTATTATATTATACTTACATGTAAATATTGCTTTTACTGAACAAAGATTTGAATGTAAAATTTTATTTTTTTCCAAACGTATGATTTCTGCAAATATTTAATATATCTTTTAGGTGTCACAACAGTATCCCCCAAAATATGTCTACTACATGCACCTACACACATATATTCTGTCTCTCTCTCTCTCTCTCTCTCTCTCTCTCTCTCTCTCTCTCTCTCTCTCTCTCTCTCGTGCATTCGGGTAAAATGCATATCCATTATCAATACATTTCTTTCTTTTTCATGCATCAGCGGTTCTAAATGTTTAAAAGCAAATAAAGAACAAGATCAATATGCATCTCATTTCATAAGATTTAATGCAACGCCCAAAATGATATTTCAAATGATGGAATTTAAAATGTTTTGCGTTATATAGTTTACATATTGGTTACCTCTGAGTCAAAATAGAATATGAAAGTATTATCGATCGAACTGTAAGGAGACGAACTTTTTATTGTTTAATCGACTGAGAAATATTTTTATTATGATAGTTGTTAATGAGTCTTTGCAGAATGCAATTCTTTTACTAGTAATCATAATAAGGCTCTTTAATGATTAGAAAATAGACCAGGGTGCCTCAAACGACTGAGGAACTGCGTCAACATTTACTAGTGGACCCCACATTGATAAATTCCTGAATAAAGCCAATAAACAAAAAATACATGTACTCTGTCCCAAGTTTCAGCTTCCATCACTTCACTTTTTGCGTAATCTCCCGATAATCATAAAGACATTGGCGCTCAAACAATATCAATTCATTAAAATGAAAAAAGTCCAGATTATCTGTATTGAAAATTGCTCCCTCTACCGCTTCAGGTTTCAGTTCACTACCAAAAATAGAAAGTCTACATGGATTTTGCATTGCAAAAGACATAAACGTACCCCCGGATTTTAACGCTACAAAGATTGTGCGAAGTGTCCCGAGTACTTCCGAATGGAAAAAAGGTGTAAACATTTCCCATTTTCAATGTTCGTAAGATGTGTTTTTTCTTCGTCCTTGTGAAATTCTCCCGGTAAAATTAGATGATGTATAAATGAAAAATTCTTGGACTATTTCCCTTTTATCGATCTGAATATTACGTCATTGACATGTACATATAATTATGTTTATTTTAATTAAAAATCATCAAAAAGTGATAATCGCAATAATTTAAGATAGATTATAGCAAAACTGCTGCCTATATTGATGGGTTATTTGTTTCCTTTCAAGCAATGCCAAGTCCCAATATTTTTGATTATCACTTGTTACCTTGAGTGATGTTCTATCTTATACAACCTTTTATGGCGAATATAAAGTAAGAGAGCGATATATTTCTAGTGTCGCTTGGGTTTAACAAACGGTAGTTCTATTCTTGAACAAACACAGATTATTATAATTGAGTGAAAATAAAGTAATTAACTTTAGTTCATATGTCGCACGTTAAATTTTCTGTCACATTGAATAGTAAAAATGTTGATTAAACGCTTTTATAGTAGCTGTAAGATACGATAAACAATTTTTGAAAATCAAGAGCGCAGCATAGCTGTTTTAGACAGTTTTGATAGATCGTCATTCAAAGGGCTTTAAAATTTTGCTAACGCCCGACCGGCCATGGTGATAAGAAAGCTCTATAGTTCATGATTTCTCCTTAGCAATCTCATAAAAGACAATACAGAGGAACAAAAGGACTTGAATCTTTATCATTGAATGATCCGCATGTAATAATATCGATCGAGATATTTAAACAATAAAATGCTTTCTTTGGTGAATCATTCGGGATGTGAAAGTAGCAACATTGCAGGAAAAAATACATAACCCACGTTATTTATATTAACATCTCTCTGTAATAAGTAATAAATTAATTATCAAAAGTTAGTAAAATTCACTTAATTACTGTTAACGTACATAAGTACGTTAGCTAAAAGAAACAGCTAAATCGTCTCATGTGAGACTTTGAGTCTGACATCATCATGATTATTTGGTGCAGTCCGTGATTTTTCGTAGGTCCCTGTAGGCGTGTAATTCCCGATCTGTCAATTTCTTCTCAGTTTCAGCCGCTGTAGATTTCGACAATGGATAAATGGGAGTGTAGATTTCGGTCTGGCTGTTTCGATAGAGCTATGAATTAACTGCAAGTTTTCATAAGAATTAGAAGGAATCATACTTGATAGATGTAAATATTTGCAAATGAATACGTGGAATATGTTAGGCTGTGTGGAACATCTATATTTACTTCGATTTTCTTTCCAAATAGAATTTGCCTTGAAGCCAGAGTAACCTTCCCTGAACTGTTCTGAAATTAACCTTACATCACACATCAGTTAGTTTTTTTTCTATACGGCTACATCTCTGACGAATGGGAGGACTCTCTACCACTTGTTAACTACAAAGGCTGCATTGTTAATCATAAGTGCAACTCGAATTCCGTATGGAATGTGTCTTAACAATGAAATGCGTAGTCCAGAATTTTCTCTACAAGAAGAATTAGTCAAAACTTACAACAGGCACATCAAACCAGTTAAGGATTTATTATTCCAAATTAATACCGTTGGGAATTAGACTGTATATTTTATCTCTACAAGAGTTGGATATGAAATCGCACACTTTCCATACTGCAACGTGGTTAGAGGTCTTTTGAAAAGATGATTATCTTGCCTGGAATTCGAGTGAATTCTCCGACATCCAATACCTCCGACTACCTGCGGACAAAGTCTGGGTTCCATCCATTCGTAACGTTCAAGAAATATCTGGTAAACGATGTGTGACTTATGGATCTGTTGCAGACACAAGTAGTGAAGTTTTGGTTGACAGTTCCGGACAGGTTGTTCTTGGAGAAGGCATTCAAAGCATCATTATGTGTGCAGTTAACACCCAGAAGTTTGGTTTCCTTTTGACAATCAGACGTGGGAGTTTGAATTCTTTCCCACAAACTATTGTATACATGGCACAAATATTATGTATCCGTTTTCAGTTTCAGTAAAAAACTATTTCAAAATTTGTTTTCGTCGAGGGTGTAATTTCGTGAAGGAGGGCTACCCATATATACCATGAATTCTAATGTTTCGAAGGTATCAAATTCGTATTAGATAAGTTGTAATAAGACTAATGGTAAAGTTAGGAAATGTGATCAACTTAAGAATTTTTTTTTTTTTTTTTTTTTTTTTTTTTGCTTTAGAACCATTTAACAAGAGATTGGACTTTGGGTAGTTGTGTCAAACAGCAATGTGACGTAGGCCTGTCTATTTCATTGCTGGCCACTCAGCCAAGGCTCTGCGAAATCAACAAGATTTGTCTGGCTTTTGAGCTAAGACTTAGTAATCTGTGTATATTTCACTTGAAACCAGCGTCATTTAAACTTGTAAACTTGTTTTGACGCAAAAAATAGATCGTTAGGTCCTATCGAAAGTCCAATGTCTTGTTAAGATGGTTCAATTTATAGTGATTAAACATGGTGTGATGAAATGGGAATTCGTAACTGTTTAGATTTATATAACGTTTTATGTTTGAGTTGAATATTTATATACGGTCAGAGTTCGAAAATATTACTTATGGTAACTATTTGATGTGACAAACCTTATTTCTAAATTATCAAGCAAGGTTAAGGTCAAGATCTAGTAGATGACTCTAGACTGTCTTTTTTTGTGCTAGAACCTTTATGACGTCATAATTGAATTGATGAATCTTTTCCCGTATTTTACGGCTTTAAAGGAATTAGGTAGAAAATAAAACAATATTTTGACATTCTATATTTAATCACGGGAAAAGTAATCCCGGTACCTATATTCAATTTGACATCATTTTAAAGAAGAGGTCAATAGCTTCTTTAATGTCATTTTTGGAAAGACTGTAGGCATTCTAGATATATTTCATTAGTCAAAAATGGACAAAACTCCGACATTTGTAACTTTTATCCTTCATATTTCATAGAAAATAGTTGTTTAAAACATGATTTTTCAATGTATTTACCAAACATTTCAGCCCCGGTACACCCTATGAATCAAAAATATTGTTATGAAGCACCATTAAAAGAATTTATATCTTGAATTTCATAAACCTGTAGGCACCTTTCATTTACTAGATCTTGACCATTTTTAAACACATTAAAATCCTAGATAAGAAGAGTTCTATAAAAAGAAATAGAAAAGCATTCAAATTTTCAAACAACCATTTTTGGAATTTGTTTACCTTTATTTAATGACATTTTATTGCTAAAATATAATATATCCAAAAGTTTAATGTATACTGTTATGGATAAATTGTTGACCATTTACATGTAACCTCCTACAGGAAATATGAATAAGCCTAAAGAGGCTGAATGATATACAAATTAGCTATCAGATCTCCCTTAAGGTCAGACAACAAGTTCCTCGAGCATCTTTTTTGTATATCCTCGTAATAAAGAGTTCCAATAAAAATTATTATTTTTATAATGATTTTTAAAATATTAAAATTTACTTGAATATGGTTATATGCCTAGATGGGCGAGTGGTTAGAGCCGTGGCCGATCTCTGCCGGGAGCGTAGGATCTAGAGGTTGTGAGTTCAAAGCCCGGCCCAATATAGTGAATTTCGCTGTGCTGTATTATTTTATTATTTTCATATCAGCAATTCAAGTGTATTTTCAAGAAGATTATATAAGAAATTGAATTCTCTAGTATTTTGCAGAAATGGCTGGTAAAGTATTCTAATTTTCTGCAAGAAAGTTTGTCGGAGTAGTTGTAAACCATAACAAAATTCCTGGAAAATGTTATATAAAATTGAGGAACGTGTCGCCTAACCTTAAATTTAAGATATAATGTATTTAGCCATACTCTATTATTTGGTTAAAAAAATCTATATATCTTACCTTTCAAATTTGGGTATTTTACTATTTTTTATATAGACCTCTTTTTCTAGGGGAAATCAAAACAGTCTAAAAATAGCCACGACCACTGAGCCCTCGAAAATCGTAATTTGACAATACTTTTCCCTTTGACATATTAATGAAAAGAGACATTGTCGAGTTTGGTACAACACACAAGAATACATTTTTTTTTAAATTAAGAATTTAATTTAAAAGTTAATAATTTAACTATTCGACGTATTTAGTAATAAAATATGAAGTTATCCGTTACTTAGGTGTATATAACACAACTGTTTTATATCCTTCTCAGAACTGAGGTGATAATTTCATCATCAGTTTTTCATCCCTGAATTAACTCCCAGTAACTAAAGATCCTAAATATGTGCTTGGACTTTAAAAGTGTGTTCGTTTACTTGATTTTATTAAGTCAACAATATTTAATATTAATTAAGAGTAATCATTATACATGTATGTTTTTTTCGCATTTTCACCAGTTTCTGATCGAATTGTCCCTAGTGATTTTTTTCTGTCTTACTCTGGGTATTACTATGCCGTTGTGTAATATAAACAAACGTCGTCTGTCGTATGCCCTCTTTTTGACTTGCAGTATTTGCAGCACACATGAGGAATAAACAGAAAGTTATCTTTTGAACTACATATCAGAGTGTAGTCATCCATTGTTTTTAATTCATATAATGCAAGAGAAATGGTCATTCATTATATCCGTGTGTGGGATAATGAAACCCTACCTTAGAGCCAAAATTGAAGCTCTCAGAGTCGGCAAAGCTTCGTCTTAGACCGTGAATATTGTCCACTCGATAGAATTTCACCATACCACACTCGTATTAACGACTGATTCTACTTTGTTTAAATCTGCTTGATATGATAATTCTGCAATTCAAGAACTTTTACTCAGTTTTGTGCTTTGCTTGAAATATATAAAGGTATTAAATATCCAAGTATACTTCTAGAGGGATAACGATTGTAATTTTTATATAGATACATGAACAATTATATTGCAACTGTAGATAAAAGCAAATGCATACAATCCGAAAGTGCAAACAAGTAAGAGCTTATCTCACAGAAAACAAAGCTTTTAAGGTATTTTTTCAATTTAAGAAATAAATACTTTTTATATTTAAGTAAACGTTTTGTCAGTACCTCATAGCAAAGACCTCGGTGACCAATATCATTTATTAGCAAACTATATATACCAGCAGGCTTGCCAGACACTTTTTAGTCAAATATACTGATCAAAGAGAAGCAACTCCAACGGAGTTAACAAGTGCGTTTTCGTCTTGTACGTTATTGTAAGTTAACGGGACATGGTCACAATTTTAGTCAAATTCTATTTTTCTGATTTTATTTTTAACAATGCTTTAGGAATGCATATCTGGTGATCAATTGAAATTTAATGCCAGTGGTAGAGTTATAAGCATGATGCAGGGTTCACAATTCATGGTCATGTAAACAAGGCTCGTGTACTGTTTTTGTCTACATATGTTCACTTTACCAGTAAATATCTTTTTCAAGTTGATTTGTTAATATCCTTATTCATTTTAAGCGTGAACAAACACTTCCTCAAGTTTACCACATTCATTTTAATTTTACTTTTTACGATTGTTATCCTAAACGTCAATGTCAAAATAATTCGTACGTATTATATATAACATACATGTATGGGTTCTATGTAAGGGATCTTATACCATCATGTTATATAAGATTAAATGCTATATATAAGAGTCTTTTCGGATAACTATAGAATGGACAAACTGTCACCGTAGACTTCCCGGTACAGGGTTTCTGTTAACATTGGAGACCAGGTGCCCGAACCTTATGCAGATTTACTATGACCTGATTCACAGATTAATTTCCCAGATATCAATACTGCTGGTAAAACTATTTTTAAACCCTATCCTAAACTTAACTCTTCCTATTACCTTTCAAAGACTTTTTTCTGCTAAGGCTTCTTCGGTGTGTCGCCTTTGAGCTCCTGAACCAGTCTGCCTCAGCTGCAGGCTTTGCTGATTCATAAGCCCTTGGGGCAGTTCATTCTTAGGGTTGTCAGGGCAATCCATTTTTATAGATTCGTTATATTTTGTTTCACTACCAAAGAGGTTGGCAAGTTTGACATTGCAAAGATGCACACACAGACAGACAGACAGACAGACGGATGGACAGACAGACTATTTCGGGAAGATGTTTTGAGTTCAACATTTAATTTTTGATTTAAAAAAATGAGTCTTTTTTTTTTAATTCAAAAAAACGCTAAGATCAATATCCATTAAAAACGTAGTTTGTGAACCAGAGGTAACCTAACAAGTATTTATGTCAAATCATACATATTTTATTTGTTTTGATTTGAAATGTTCTCAATGGGTTATGATAAAAAAAATGTATCTATAATTTCTAATAATGTTTACAGTGTTGCTATTTTTAGGTCAAAGCAAACCAGTTTTTGTATGTTATTTCATTTGAAAAGTTCAAAGTTATATCCAGTTATCTATTCATTCATTACGTTTAAGTTCAGCCGATCCTCAGCCTCAAAGTATATTTTCATAATTTAAAAAAATAATGTTATTTGTCCTTCGAACTTTCTAAATGAAATGAAATAAAAAGAAATTTACTGACGGTATCCATGCATTTTACAAAGTTATTGCAAATTTGCCCACTATGGATACAATTGAATACATGTACTATAGATCAAACTAAAAAAAATGTACCGGTGCATCAGTGGATCGAACACCTTTACCTTTATGAAGAAGGTCTCCGTTAAACAACTACGCCAAGCAGATCGTTGAATAACATTTTTTTATATTAACACTACAAGACAAAATAAATTTGTCTTCATAAAATGCACAATTATGGTACAAATTTAAAAAAAAATTCGGATAATCAAGAGTTATCGAACATTGCAGGGGATCGGAGACGTTAAGGTTGCGTGCTCAGTCTACATTTATGATGCCATATTTGATTGCGCTCAACGGTGTGTGTCTTGTCAATAAGTATTTGTCGAGAAGAAAACATGATTACTAGTGTTTATTAAAACTGAAAGAAAATTTCTACTTTCAGATAGTTTTGAAAACGAAACTTTATCAGCATATTTACAAAGATATATGATGTCGGGTAACGTACTCAAATTCCTTTAAAAATATCCGTCAATTAAAAAAATGTAACTTTAAATTCTATCCAAGATTCCACTTGTAAAGTTCAATCGAATAAAATGTTTTAAATCCAGAGCGTCAAATATTCTGTATAGTAGCTTGTTAACAGAGTTTATGGCAGGAGAGTTCTTATTCCCCTTATTTTCAAGGAACATAGCATTACATTATTGATTACATGTAAGTTCACAAAGCAACCATCAATCTTAAATGCTATCATTCAGGTGTCACATTCTATCTATCTATCTATCTATCTATCTATCTATCTATCTATCTATCTATCTATCTATCTATCTATCTATCTATCTATCTATCTATCTATCTATCTATCTATCTATCTATTGTAGCATGTTAACAGATTTTATCGCAGGAGAGTTCTTATGCCCCTTATTTTCAAAGCACGTTCAGGATAGCAACCATCAATTTTAAATGGGTTTTTTCGATAACCCAATTTGTTACGTCTCATAGATTTGCACTGTCGCCACACTATTTGCTTTGTACAACATATGAGTAAATAATAAACACTATGAAAGCATTATTGTGAAATCGTCAATTACCATGGGATGATTGCATTCTTTAGGGTATTTTTAAACGTCACTGATACGACTTGAATGCAATAAAGAGCTCCCAATATTGAGTCAACATTGATAATGGTTCAATTCATTGTTTCACTACCCTCAGTTTGCTAATGCATTACACAGATGATGTGCTAATGCACGTTTTATCTTAATGAAATCAGAGTAAATATATGAATCAGAGACGAACAAATATAATGTATTAGCATTTATTGTGTTCTGAGTAGTTTTACAACTTGTTTTAATCTTGTTTTAAGCCTATATTTGAATAAAACATAAAAATGGGACTGAAACTTTTAGAGCTGGATATTGATAGATTTTCCTATTGTGTTTATATCAAAAGAGAAAATTTGAACTAGCGTTTACTCGATGTTTGTGAACGTTGTTAACTCGCTTTAATTTTACTTTTACTATACTTTCTAAATAGTTATGTATATATACCATGATGCAGCTACGATTTTGGAATATTCGAATAATTTGAATTTGGCGCCTTTTAACTATTTTTTCAAAATGGTGCATTCAAGAAAAGTTTGCAGTTCTATATCCGATGAGCATCATATCTGTTACCCAGTGTTCAATTGTGTAGTTAAAAACCAGAAAAGTTATCTTCAAAACTAATCCTTGAATGTTAGGACTAGATCAGACATTTACAAAAGAGGAAAAATGTAGTTTGCGAATACGTTAATTAGGTATTTTTTAAAATTTATTTAAATAAAATACGAATATTCTAACATTTTTGAATATGTTATACCGTACCAAGAAAATTCAATGATAAAAAAAATCATTAGATAAATTATTAGAATAAAGTTTTTTCTTTTAATAATGCTTTGTACCAAAGTACAATATATCGAATATTGATTTGCAAACCTAGATCATAATAATTGTCATGCAAATGCAGATAGAAGTGATGTTTGCACAAACATTCAAAATCATCATGACTCTATCCAATTTCTTTGCCCGACTTTTCCACATTTCTTCAGAGTCAGTTGCCTTTGTTTTAGCAATTACACACTCGTATTTCTCTTCATTTTTATCTTTTGTTTTGTTGTTCGCATTATGTAATGTACACACTTTGTCGATGTAAATTGTTTCTGATCTACCTATGTCTTTATGATACAGGTGTAAAACAACCGTTTCCATGATAACCGTCAGCCCACTTAAAAGAATCTGAGTTGTCACATACACCATAAACCACGAAATATTTGCTGCGTTTTGGGGCATCGTGTCACTGATTATAGTTCCGAAAACAGCAAAAGTAAGAAATAAAGCCACAGAAGTTCCCATTTTTTCTCCGGATTCAATGGGCAATAGAAAACAAAACGCATTCATGATTGACAAGGCGACAATTGGCAGAACTACCGTCAGAACAATGAATAAGGGTCTCCTCTTTAATACAATTTTCATACTAAGCAGATCAAATGTCCCTTGAACATTTGTCGAAATCAAATCCCACTCTTCGTTTCCAATATAGTAAAGTGATTCATAACTAGATTCGTTTACAGCCAAATATGTATTTTGAAATCGACCGGTAGAGGATATGAACGAAAAAATGCAGGTCTGTGTGTCAAAAGGAAAATGCAGTACATCAAATTTACACAGAACAATACTATCTATCGTTTCTGTCAGATATACTAGTCCAGAGCTATGGATTACAGCCTCGCTTCTTGAGTCTTTCACCGAGTCATATGTCAAACATCTTCTACCAGAGATTTCCTGAAGGTTGCAAACACTAGGAATCCATATCTTATCGGCAGGCAATCTTAAGTAGTCGATATTAGAGAAAACAGTAGAATTCCATGTAAGATACTCGTCCGTCCAAGAATATGTTAACCAGTTGGCAGCATGTAAAGTTTGAGACTTGATATCCAGCTTTGGTAGAGAGAGAATATACAAAGTAAGATTCACAAATATCCGATTCGAAGAGACCTTGACTGGTTTTCGATATCTGTTATAGTTTTTAAACAGTTTTTCTTGCAGTATAGATTCAGGGTCTATTGTTTCATTATAATGACACCAGACTGCTGTATTACTCCATAAAAACATAGCAGTGAAAATAAATGGGCTGATATTCATTTTTCTCTGTTCCTGATAAATGGTTTCAAAATGGACTACATACAATTTCTGTAGTTGCAAGCGACACGCTAGATCGACAAGCAACATGTAGAAACTATTTTAAAATGTTCAATATCCGATTCTGTTTAATCTTAGTTAACGCAAGAAAAACATAAATCTAATATTTATTTTAGACAACCAGTAATCAAACCTAGCATCGGATTCTTTGTCAGTGAATCATAATCATTATTGGAAAATGAAGTCCTACTCATGTGCGTAAATATTGGCAAAAATTATCAATTTCACCCATTTGTTACACTACACTTTGTATGATTCTACAACTGCTTCTTTGACGCTCATATTTTTAAATAATCAAATTCAATTACAGTAAGATTTTCCTTAATAGCAAAACAAGTCAATAAAATTAACATCCATACGAAAAAAAAAATGATGGAAAAATCTCTAGCTTTTAATAAATTGTGATAATTTCATTTGATGCCTGCTTTTATCAAACTGCTAAATTTTGAGTTTTAACCTAAACGACTTAAATATTTGTTTAACACACCAACTTTAATATAAAAGAAATACATTTGTGTATGCTGGTTTCTAATAAGTATTTAAAGTATGTATAGGCAGTATTCTTTTTAAAATTAGTGATAGCCATCAATTTCCTCCTACATAAACAAAATATCATATCTAGTTAACGATAAGTAAGACAAATATGCAAATTGAAGTTATAGTCGTCGAAACAATTAAAATCATAAAAACTTTATCCAGTTTTATGGCTCGACTTTTCCATGTCTCATCGATGAGTTTGGATTTTTTGTTGCTGACATCAAAATTATCGCCTTTCGCTGCCGTTTCTTCCTGTAATTCGTCTTTTTTGTTGTCAGTCATTTTTGACCTACAGGTATTCATGTGATACAGATGCACAACTATTGTTTCCATGATTACGCTTAAACTACTGAGAGCAATCTGTGTAGTCACGTAAACAATGAACCATGGAATGTGATCTGAGTTCTGTGGCATCGTGTCGCTAAGAATGCTACCAAAAACGGCAAAGGTTAGGAATAATGCAACAGACATTCCCATTTTTTCACCAGACTTAATAGGCAACAAAAAGCAAAAACAGTTCATGATAGACAAAGCAACGATGGGAACAATTATAGTTAGTGAAAGAAATAATGGTCTTCTTCTTAAGATTATTAACATATTAAGCATGCTGTCTTTTTCAGAAACACTTGTTGAGAGTAAATCCCATTCCTCGTTTCCAATATAAAAATCGGTTTTAATATTTGACTGATTCACTGCAAGGTCTACTGTATAAAGCGTAGTGCTTGTAATAACAAACTTGAAAACACAGGTTTGAATGTCGAAAGGAAAATTCATAACGTTAAATGTACATAAAATAACACTATTCATCATTTCAGACAGATAAACAAGGCCCGAGTTGTGTACTATCACCTCACTTTTTGTATCGGTAACGGAACCATATGTCAAACATCTTCGGTCAGTGATTTCTTGAAGATTACAAACATTTGGAACCCAAATGGTGTCTGCAGGTAGTCGTAAATACTCAATTTCACGGAACTTGCTTGAATTCCACACAAGATATTCGTCTATCCAAGACATTACTAACATACTAGAAGTATGTAATGTTTGCGATTTTATATCCAACTTTGGTATAGAAAAAATAATCAACTCGAGATTCACCGACACTCGATTTGAGAACACCATGACAGGTTTTCTATACCTGTTGTAATTCTTAAACAAGCTTTCCTGTAATGCCGATTCTTGGTCCATAGTGATATTGTTTTCACAATAAGCCAATGAAGAAATAATTAAAACAACAACTATAATATTCAAGATAACAAAAACTGTTTTGATATTCATTTTGTAATTCCCTCAGCAATTGATGTAATTTTAGCACTAAAAGTCTCCCTGTATCGCACGAATTAGTTTAAATGAACAAACATTTGTAGGCAAAAGTTTGCTGAAATCTTGGTCACACAACCACAAAGAAAACAATCCTTCTTGAGTCATCTGTTACATAAAAATAAAATTGACTGCTTATATTCTGATATCAGACTGAATACTCTAGCAGAGAGTATTCGAGGACTGAATGTTGAATAGTGCTGATTAAGAGCGCAGAACATCTAAAAATTTCACCGCCCCCATAGAAATATTTGTCCAATTGAAGCAATATTTCGATTGCATAATCAGCATTTATCTCTTGAAATGAAAAATACAAACATATTGTTTTAATCACATAACCTGTCCCTCTATAAAAGAAAATAAAAACGTTCAAATTTGATCTTAAACCTAAAATAAATTTGTCAGTCTTGTTGCTTATACGAAATTGCCAAAACAAATTTCGGATTAATTTTTGACCCAATTTTATATATTGTTATATGCAAATGAAGTAACTTCTAATAATATCACTTTTCCCGATCAAAACTTTTTGCACTGCTGAAAACAATGAATGTTTTATATAATTGTTAAATGGATGACCAATCATGTTATATAAGATATATAATTTCGATTCCAGTCGTCATCATTTGTATATAACATCAGATAATGATTAAAGGGCCATGTGATTCTATTTTTGTTTGGATTGTGGTCTTCGGAGTATTAAAAAGATTACCATCTTTTGCATTTGTCTAACAAAAACTATTATACAATTATTGTTGAGTGACTAATATCAATTAGTCAAACATATCTTACGTTTTTCTGGATTTCATAACGATCTTGTATTTCAATAATAAGTTGTGTCTTAAAAATGTGATTTGACTTGAAAATATTTAAAACTGTCCCAAGAGCAAACCTCTAGTTGAATTTGAGTGTTTTCATACATTACATTTTTTTGTAAATTTATATATTTAGACAGACCAATTTTAAACTTTTTGTAAGGCTTTACAATAAATCTAAGATTTTATGCATGGTTTCCACATATTTTTGTTTATGAGCAATGGACTAAAAGCATTAATTTGGTGTTGTTTGAAATTCAAGTGTAACATTAATTGCATTTTTAAAAGTCCAAAAATAATTTACACACCCAAAATATTCACCATGTTGTCTTTTACTTTTGAACAATACTTTACAGTCTGACAATCTATAAAACAAAAAACCTTGATGCGACCTTTATGTCAGCTACATTATTTATCCTATTGATGGTTATTATAAAGCAATCACGTTTCCTGACAACTAAAGGCTTTATCTTTTATAATCAATTTAACTGGGCGTAAACAAAACAATGAATATCGATTCTATTTTGCAGACAGACAAATTTTGAACTTTTTGGTTAGCTTAATAGTAAATCTAAGATGATATACATGCATGGTTTGCACATTTTTTATGAGCAATGGTTTGATGTTGTTTGAAATTTAAGTGTAACATTCACTGCATTTTTGAAAGTTCAGAAATTACTTACACACCCAAAATATTCACCATGTTGTCTATCGCTTTTTTAACAATGCTTGTAAGTCTGACAATCTATAAAACAAAATCCTTGAACCGACTGTTATGTCAGTTACATTAACTATCCAATTAATTATCATAATAAAATGATCAGGTTTTATGGACAATTAAAGCCTCTATCTTTTCAAAACAATTCAATTGGACGTAAACAAAAGAATAAATATCGATTTTATAAAGTTAGTTTGACTTCCCCTATGATTTTTTGACTCTATAGAAAGTCCATTTAATGACGAAATTCATAATAGAGAGACTGCGGCGAGAATACAGTAAAAATGATGCCGTTAGCTTGTATGAATGCGTTGGTAATTTTTATAATTATGCCATTATCTTTGGGTCAGGAAAATGAAACAATTGATACAGAAACTGTTCTGCAAAATACATTATTTCACACCTACAACAGGTATAGGAAACCAGTCAAGATATATGACAGAAGTGTGCAAGTGGGTCTCGAACTCCATATTCTCTCTCTACCAAAGTTGGATATTCGCTCACAAACTTTACATACTGCGATTTGGTTAAAAGTTAGTTGGACCGATGAATATCTTACATGGAATTCGGATGATTTTTCAGGTATCAATTTTCTACGACTGCCTGCGAACAAAGTGTGGATTCCAGCCGTCTGTAATATGCACGAAATCTCTGGCAGAAGATGTCTGACCTACAGCTCTGTAGGAAATACAAACAGCGAGGTCGAAATCGAGAGCAATGGTCATGTTTCTCTCTCCGAAGCGATGGAAAGCATAATCTTGTGTACGTTTAATGTGAAGAATTTCCCCTTTGACACTCAGATATGTACTTTTACGTTTTTTGCCTCAACTAAAAAATCCCATTCCTTAGATATAATGCTTAGCAAGTCCAGTTTTGATTCAAGATATTTCATTGGAAATGAGGAGTGGGATCTAATATCTACAAATGTTCAAAACAACGCATGGAAGCTGGAGATGAATATTGTGTTAAGGAGGAGACCCTTGTTTCTCACGTTAACTTTAGTGTTTCCAATCATCACATTGTCTTTCATGAATGTGTTTTGCTATGTGTTGCCAATAGAGTCGGGAGAAAAAATGGGAATGTCAGTGGCTTTGTTTTTAACATTTGCTGTTTTTGGCAGTATTCTAAGCGATGCAATGCCAAAAGATTCGGAAAACATTTCGATATTCATTGTGTACGTGTTTGTTCAAATTTTTCTTAGCGGACTGAGTGTTGTGTTAGAAACGATAGTTCTACGTATCTACCATGCCGAATTAGGCCCATTGTCCCGATTATTTCAACTTAATGAAAATAAAAATGCAGTATCTCCTTCAGTTGACCACATTGAGAAAAAATCTAAGAATTTGGAAAATGAATGTAACTTGGATTTGAAATTAGATGAGCAAAGTCAAACTAACCTGGACGAGAAATGGAAGACGAAGGCAAAGGAGTTCGACAAAAACTTTCTAATATTCCATTTCCTCACAAACATCATCACTTTCCTCATATGTACTTTAATAATCATGAGTTAGTACTGTTATCCTTTTGACTCTTTATCTAATCACGTTAACATTGATCAATTATCTTTCTTTTTTTTTTATTTTTAATTGCAGTATCTGGTTAAAAAAAATGTTCATTTTTTTATTTTTGAAATTCTGACTGCAAATTGTTGTACTTATTAAAATTTAAATTTTTGGACAAGCTTATTTTAATTATATTCCTTAAAAATTACTATTTCTATGATGAAACCGAAAACAAGTGAAAAGTACAGAATAGCTGGCTATATTTAAGGCAGAAAACAACAGATTGAAAATTGAAAAGTGTTACTCAATGTATTTAATCGCGTAGAAAAATTAGTGTGCTAGTAGATCAAAATGTAAGTGAGTAAATATTTGGAATATATTGTTGATATATTATTATAACTATAAACGAAGTTATCATGATTACAACAATACTGGATATTGCAAATGTTCATAATTTAATGCATAACAAACAATTTTTTATTACTTTAAATTGGATCTTTGCCGAATTACATATTTATGACACTTGATCATGATAAAATTGAATCCTTACGTTAAATATGGTGTATCTTATTAATATTAATGTTAAGAGTTTAAGAGTCGTTTCGATATTTATTAGGAACATTACATCATTGTACAGTGAACACAAATACATTCAAAATTGTGTCAGTTTTCAAATCCATTTTTTTGAAAACAAAGTCTTAAACTTCAAAATTTTGATATTCAAGGAAGAAGTAATAATACAAATTTCTTCAAACTAATTGTTTTAAGATTTATTTTAAATGAATCACTCCAATAATATACATGTATTACTGTAAAAAAGATAAAAAGACAAATACATTTATTGTTTTTGTTAATATGATAGTATCGTCAAACCATTTAAATAATCAATTTATTGAATCGGTGTTAAAATGTGTCCATTAGACTGTGTAAATAATAAGATTGGGTTTTATCGTGGACGTTGTTAGTCCATTAAAAGTTATAGCGCTGCTTTCTTTCACTGAATAAAAATCGACAAAGCAAGCATTACAGTAATGCAAATAGACGAATTGCTATTTATTCGTAAAATTGCAAACATTTGTGATGCAAATATGCTGGTAAAAATACGAAATTTCAAGACCTACTTCCAATTAAATGAATTTTCGGTATTAGGATTTTTTAAAATTTATCTTCTGAACAGTTTTAATGGTTTTACCTCTTTATTTTTTTGCATTGTATATTCGTCAAAGAATGAACACATCGTATAGAAGGTGTCTTCGAATTTATACAAATAATTTTAGCGGACATTGGCATGGCCAGCAGTGGTAAAAATATACATTAAAATATATATAAACATTCATAGTAAGCACAATGGCCTAGCGCATGCGTACCGATAATATCATGCATTGATTGGAAAACCTTGGTGAGTACAGTGTCTGCATCAAATTTTATGTAATCGACCGAGACTTTCTGAATGCTATTAAAAAAAGCGAAGGCGAAAGTGCGAAGTTTCGAAGGCGAGAGTGCGAAGTAGGAAGGCAAAGGAGTGATAGCAGTATTGCTCCTTCGCCTTCGCACTTTCGCCGTCGCACTCTCGCATCTTCGACCTAAAGACAAAAGTGCGAAGGTCAAAGTGGCCCAATCGGAACACCATACAAATGCCCTTGTCCGTTTAGTTTAACATTTTCTTTATATTCCAGACCAAAATTTGACATCCAATGATTCGACTTCCAATTTTTGCGAACTTCTTGTCAGTCGAAAAAACATCATGGTCACGAGTTTGTTTTCTATTTCACTACATGCAAATCAATGTTTTTACCGAGAATTCGGCAATGTTAATTGTATGAATGCATACATATCATTGTAAACAATCGGTAGTAATTTTTTTATGTCATTATGGATATACATGTATCTATGTAAAATTATCTATTTATCGGTTAAAAACAACATATTCTTCACGATGTAGTCTGTACAATAATGAGTGCTTTGTATCCACAAGCAGGCAACCAATTCCATTACAGCCGAAAACTTTAGTCATAAACTATCATCCAAATAGAAAAAATTCAAAATATTTCAGCTTAAAAATTGATTTATTACGAAAAGACTATTGCTTAAAAGCAAAAAACAGAGATGCCACATTATGGGATTAATTAGAATTAGTATCAGGTTTAAAAATTGAACATGAGGATTTTAAAAGGAAAAATGTTTAGCATCTATGTGCTATACTTTATCCAAAAATTAACCAAAATAGATCACTTAAGACATCGGTGGCAGAAATGTCATGACTTTTATTAGATAACAAACTTTTGATTAAGTAAACAAGAGTTTATGGTGAAATAGCACAAAAGGTTTGTAGAAGTGCAGTCGGACCTGAAAATAACAGTATCCGACAGCAAATGTTTTAAAATGTTTTAAAATTGTGCTACACATCAATTCCTCATAACCAGGCTTTTTCTGAATTGAGTTATGACGATGGTTTTTTTTTCTGAAACATAAAAAGCCACAAGCAAAAACAGAGCATTTGAAACAAACATGGTTGAAATTAGTTAAAATTCAAAATTTGGGGTAGGGAAGGGTGGGTTTTGATTTCTGATATAGCGGGAAAAGGAAGTAAATGAGTATGCGCAAGCGTATAAAGGTTTTGATAAATAAAGTTCAAAAACGGTTTGAAGGGACACAAAAATTCCGGATTTTAATCATTTAAAAAAATCAAAGTCTTTCTACACAACATTGTTTATCCTGTAGGGATAAACTTGAATATTTCTCTGTATTGCTCTACAGATTTCTTTGCTTATGTAAATTATAATAAGGTGTTAAATTTGGCCAAAATTATCTCGCTCTCTTGAGTTGTCCTGTACAACTCCACCAAAGTAATACATTTTTTTCAGAAATATTTGTAAATATGTCGCTATATGGGTTCCAAAATAGGCAAACATCTGGGAAAAAAGAAGCAAACCACTTTATTTTACAGCAATACACAAGAGACAGTTGAAATATTTAAAATGCTTATAGTCCTAGTAAGAGCATTAAGTTGTAGAAGCACACTTTTACGAAGCGTTTATTGAATCATCACATTGATGAAATCTTGCATTACTTTGTTATATGTAGATCTAATTCATCATGATCATTGATGCACAGACACAAAAAGATATTACACTCGTGCAAATATTAAGGATCATAAAGCCTCTATCTAGACGCTTTGCCCAATGTTTCCATTTTCTTGCAAGATGTGTTCTTGTACGGTCAATGCTGTCTGTTTTCATTTTCAATTCATTGAAAGAGGTTTCTTTCATTGAAGTTACTGTGTCGCTTGCCATTTCTACTAATACAGGATTCATTGTCATATACCTCACTTCTAAATGATACAAACGCAACACAATTGTTTCAACGACGACGTTTAATCCACTGACAATAATCTGAATTGTCACGTACACCATGAACCAAGAAATATTTCTGGAGTTTTTTGGCATCTCGTCACTTAGAATACTTCCAAAAACCGCAAATGTCAGAAATAAAGCCATAGACATTCCTACCTTTTCTCCAGATTCGATAGGCAACACAGAGCAGAAAACATTCATGATAGACAAGGCGATGATGGGAACCACCAGTGTCAAAGTTGGAAATAAAGGTTTTCTTCTTAATACAACTGACATGATGATAATGTTATTGTATCCCATTTTCGCCATTTTTTTCTTGCTTGATGACACTAAGTCCCATTCTTCACTTTCTGCAAAGTATTCAGTTTGGAAAATAGACTGGTTGATATCAATATCCGTTCCAAAAACATAATTATAATAAGAAAAAAACTCAAAACTACAGATCTGAGAGTCAAAAGGAAATTTCTGAGCGTTTAAACTGCAAATGATGGTGCTTTTAATTGCTTCTCCAAGAACAACCTTTCCGAAACTATCAACTAAAACTTCACTACTTGTGTCTGCAACAGATCCGTATGTCAAACATCTTTTCCCAGAGATTTCTTGAATATTACAAATAGACGGAACCCAGACTATGTCCGCAGGTAGTCGGAGATACTGTATGTTGGAAAATTCACTCGAATTCCATGTAAGATATTCGTCAGTCCACATTACTTCTAACCATGTTGCTGTGTGTAAAGTCTGCATTTTCATATTCAACTCCTGTAGAGATAGAAGATAAAAGCGAATTCCAATCGGTACCTTACTGGAGTAAACCTTGACAGGTCTCATGTACCTGTTGTAAGTTTTAAATAATGTTTCTTGAAGGTTATTTTCTATTCCCATAGTTCCATTTTCTTGACTTCTTGCTGTTGGTGCTGAAATTAGTACTAATATCACAACCTTCAATGTTGTAAACAGGTCTAACACCATTCTTTTCCTTCCTAGAGATATGCTTCATGAAGCTGCACTGGGGTCTGACTTTTATGTGAACACAGTTGTATTACCTGTCAGTTAGTATGATCAGATCAGATGAATCCAGTTAAAATTTCAATTCTTCTTGACAATGGGATCAATATCATAAATTTTCCAGAAAGAGAGACCAGTTATTGCCTTGCTATCATGTGCTTACTTTTGTCGAATACATCGAATACAATGGTAATTAAGGCATTGCTATCCTATGTTATCGCCTAAAATAGCAAGTTTAAGTAGTACGTAAAACAATGTACGTGTATTATATTATACTTACATGTAAATATTGCTTTTACTGAACAAAGATTTGAATGTAAAATTTTATTTTTTTCCAAACGTATGATTTCTGCAAATATTTAATATATCTTTTAGGTGTCACAACAGTATCCCCCAAAATATGTCTACTACATGCACCTACACACATATATTCTGTCTCTCTCTCTCTCTATCTCTCTCTCTCTCTCTCTCTCTCTCTCGTGCATTCGGGTAAAATGCATATCCATTATCAATATATTTCTTTCTTTTTCATGCATCAGCGGTTCTAAATGTTTAAAAGCAAATAAAGAACAAGATCAATATGCATCTCATTTCATAAGATTTAATGCAACGCCCAAAATGATATTTCAAATGATGGAATTTAAAATGTTTTGCGTTATATAGTTTACATATTGGTTACCTCTGAATCAAAATAGAATATGAAAGTATTATCGATCGAACTGTAAGGAGACGAACTTTTTATTGTTTAATCGACTGAGAAATATTTTTATTATGATAGTTGTTAATGAGTCTTTGCAGAATGCAATTCTTTTACTAGTAATCATAATAAGGCTCTTTAATGATTAGAAAATAGACCAGGGTGCCTCAAACGACTGAGGAACTGCGTCAACATTTACTAGTGGACCCCACATTGATAAATTCCTGAATAAAGCCAATAAACAAAAATACATGTACTCTGTCCCAAGTTTCAGCGCTCAAACAATATCAATTCATTAAAATGAAAAAGTCCAGATTATCTGTATTGAAAATTGCTCCCTCTACCGCTTCAGGTTTCAGTTCACTACCAAAAATAGAAAGTCTACATGGATTTTGCATTGCAAAAGACATAAACGTTCCCCCGGATTTTAACGCTACAAAGATTGTGCAAAGTGTCCCGAGTACTTCCGAATGGAAAAAAGGTGTAAAATTTCCCATTTTCAATGTTCGTAAGATGTGTTTTTTCTTCGTTCTTGTGAAATTCTCCCGGTAAAATTAGATGATGTATAAATGAAAAATTCTTGGACTATTTCTCTTTTATCGATCTGAATATTACGTCATTGACATGTACATATAATTATGTTTACTTTGATTAAAAATCATCAAAAAGTGATAATCGCAATAATCTAAGATAGATTATAGCAAAACTGCTGCCTATATTGATAGGTTATTTGTTTCCTTTCAAGCAATGCCAAGTCCCAATATTTTTGATTATCACTTGTTACCTTGAGTGATGTTCTATTTTATACAACCTTTTATGGCGAATATAAAGTAAAAGAGCGATATATTTCTAGTGTCTCTTGGGTTTAACAAACGGTAGTTCTATTCTTGAACAAACACAGATTATTATAATTGAGTGAAAATAAAGTAATTAACTTTAGTTCATATGTCGCACGTTAAATTTTCTGTCACATTGAATAGTAAAAATGTTGATTAAACGCTTTTATAGTAGCTGTAAGATACGATAAACACTTTTTGAAAATCAAGAGCGCAGTTTGTAAATATAGCTGTGTTAGACAGTTTGATAGGTCGGCAGTCAAAGGGCTTTAAAATTTTGATAACGCCCGACCGGCCATGGTGATAAGAAAGCTCTAGAATTCATCATTTCTCCTTAGCAATCTCATTAAAGACGATAGAGAGGAACAAAAGGATTTGAATCTGTATCATTGACTGATCCGTATGTAATAATATCGATCGAGATATTTAAACAATAAAATGCTTTCTTTGGTGAATCATTCGGGATGTGAAGGTAGCAACATTGCAGGAAAAAATACATAACCCGCGTTATTTATATTAACATCTCTCTGTAATAAGTAATAAATTAATTATCAAAAGTTAGTCAAATTCACTTAATTACTGTTAACGTACATAAGTACGTTAGCTAAAAGAAACAGCCAAATCGTCTCATGTGAGACTTTGAGTCTGACATCATCATGATTATTTGGTGCAGTCCTTGATTTTTCGTAGGTCCCTGTAGATAAACAGGGCGTGTAATTCCCGATCTGTCAATTTCTTCTCAGTTTCAGAAGTTTTCGTAAGTATTAGAAGGAATCATACTTGATAGATGTAAATATTTAAAAATGAATACGTGGAATATGTTAGACTGTGTGGAACATCTATATTTACTTCGATTTTCTTTCCAAATAGAATTTGCCTTGAAGCCAGAGTAACCTTCCCTGAACTGTTCTAAAATTAACCTTACATCAGACATCAATTAGTTATTTTCTATTGCTACATCTATGACGAATGAGAGAATGTTCTACCACTCGTTAACTACAAAGGCTGCATTTTTAATCATAAGTGCAACGCGAGTTCCGTATGGAATGAGTCTTAACAATGAAACGCCTAGTCGAGAATTTTCTCTACAAGAAGAATTATTCAAAAATTACAACAGGCACATCAAACTGGTTAGAGGTCTTTTGGAAAGATGATTATCTTGCCTGGAATTCGAGTGAATTCTCCGACACCCAATACCTCCGACTACCTGCGGACAAAGTCTGGGTTCCATCCATTTGTAACGTTCAAGAAATATCTGGTAGTAGTGAAGTTTTGGTTGACTGTTCCGGACAGGTTGTTCGTAGAGAAGACATTCAAAGCATCATTATGTGTGCATTTAACACCCAGAAGTTTCCTTTTGACACTCAGACGTGTGAGTTTGAATTCTTTCCCACAAACTATTGTATACATGGCACAAATATTGCCTACAACCGGTCGAAATTTATAACCGAGTATTTTGCAGAAAACGGAGAATGGCCATTAACTAAAAAAGTAGGTCATTGACGTACTTTTGTTAAAGTGAAGAATAACACTATCATGTAAGGTCTTTCACACAATAGTTGGTTTTTCATCAGTGGAGTAAACGTCATCCTTAAGGTTTTCCCCCTAAAATCAGGAACATTGGCATCATAAAATGTAAACCAGAGTTCAAAGCTATATCGTTTTGCAAATATTTGATAATTTTAAAAAACATTCACTCTTAAGAATGACAAATATCAAATTTTATAGACAGCCAAAATAATGTCGGTTTAACTATTAGAAAGTCATGGTATCTTACTTCAAAGAATATTTCAATTGTTTAAAATCATATTATGATTTATGCTTTACCATAAAGTTTGGTTTCATATAAAAATAACAAAATACCTATAAATTTTATCAAAATATTTTTTATAGATAGAGAATATAACAAATGAAAAATCTTTGAAATTGCGATATGAAATTACTTAATTTAATACATTGTATGCAAGTAACACGAGATTAGAATTTGCACTATGATTTTATTTTCAAACAAATGAGCAGAAACAATATTTCAATTCGACCTAAGTGTTAGCGAGCGATGGAGTAACAGTTTAGGGGGTTGGGTGGTCTAAAAGTATATCTGGTTGTCATTTAGTAAGGGAAATTCTTGAAACTCATACTTAATTTTTAAGACTTGAATGTTTTCCTATAACTTTCAATAGAGCTCATCTAAAAAAGACTAACATAGTCTAAATGTGGTCAAGACTACTATGAAATCAATTAAAATTCCATGGGGTCAATTTTCGTGGATTGTGGGATTTTTGCTTATTCGTCGGGGTGTAATTTCGTGGATGTATCCGTTTTCAGTTTAAGTAAAAAACTATTTCAGAATTTGTTTTCCTCGAGGGTGTAATTTCGTGAAGGAGGGCTACCCACATATACCATGAATTCTAATGTTCCGAAGGTATCGAATTCTTATTAGATGAGTTGTAATAAGACTAATGGTAGAGCTAGGAATGTGATCAAGTTAAGAATTTTTTTTTTGCTTTAGAACCATTTAACAAGAGCTTGGACTTTGGGTAGTTGTGTCAAACAGCAATGTGACATAGGCCTCTCTATTTCATTGCTGGCCACTCAGCCAAGGCTCTGCGAAATCAACAAGATTTGTCTGGATTTTAGGTAAGACTAAGTAATCTGTGTATATTTCACTTGAAGCTAGCGTCAGTTAAACTTGTAAACTTGTTTTGACGCAAGAAAAAGGTAGTTAGGTCCTATCGAAAGTTCAAGGTCTTGTTAAGATGGTTCCATTTATAGTGATTAAACATGGTGTGATGAAATGAGAATTAGTGACTGTTTAGATTTATATAACGTTTTATGTTTGAGTTGAATATTTATATACGGTCAGAGTTCGAATATATTACTTATGGCAACTATTTGATGTGACAAACCTTATTTCTAAAAAATCAAGCAAGGTTAAGGTCAAGATATAGTAAACGATTATAGACAGTCTTTTTGGGGCTAGAAACTTTATGACATCATAATTGAATTGATGAATCTTTTCCCGTATTTTACGGCTTTAAAGGAATAGTAATCATTTTAAAGAAGAGGTCAAGAGCTTGTTTAATGTCATTTTTGGAAAGACTGTCGGCATTCTAGATATATATTTCATTAGTCAAAAATTGACAAAACTCCGACATTTGTTACTTTTATCCTTCATATTTCATAGAAAATAGTTGTTTAAAACATGATTTTTCAATGTGTTTACCAAAAAGTTAAGCCCCGGTACACCCTATGGAACAAAGATATTGCTAATTAAAAGAATTTATATCTTGAATTTCATAAACCTGTAGGCACCTTACATGTACTAGATCTTGACTTTAAGAGTGCTCATCTGGCATGACCATTTTTAAACATATTAAAATCCTAGATAAGAAGATCTCTATAAAAAGAAATATAAAAGCTTTCAAATTTTCAAACTACCATTTTTGGAATTTGTTTACCTTTATTTAATGACATGTTATTGCTAAAATATTATATCCAAAAGTTTAATGTATAATCTTATGGATAAATTGTTGACCGATTACATGTAACCAACTATAGGAAATATAATTTAGCCTAAGGAGGCAGAATGGTATACAAATTAGCTATCAGATTTAGGATATAATGTATTTAGCCATACTCTATTATTTGGTTAAAAAAATCTATATATCTTACCTTTTAAATTTGGGTATTTTACTATATTTTCATATAGAGCTCTTCTTCTAGAGGAAAATCAAAACAGTCTAAAAATAGAAACGACCATCGAGCCCTCTTAAATCGTAATTTGACTTACTTTTTTCTTTTGACATATCAATGAAAAGAAGCATTGTGGAGTTAGGTACAACACACAAGAAAACTTTTTTTTAAACTATAATTTAAGTATTCGACGTATTTAGTAGCAAACTATGAAGTTATCCGTTACTTAGGTGTATATAACACAACTGTATTATATCCTTCTCAGAACTGGGGTGAAAATTTCATCATCAGTTCGTCATCACTGAATTAACTCCCAGTAACTAAATATCGTAAATATGTGCTTGGACTTTAAAAATTGTGTTCGTTTACTTGATTTTATTAAGTCAACAATGTTTAATATTTATTAAGAGTAATCATTCTACATATATGTTTTTTTTCGCATTTTCACCAGTTTCAGATCGAATTGTCCCTAGTGATTTTTTTCTGTTTAACTCTGGGTTTTACTATGCCGTTGTATAATGTAAACAAACGTCGTATGTCGTATGCCCTTTTCTTACTTGCAGTATTTGCAGCACACATGAGGAATACCAGAAAGTTAACTTTTGAACGACATATCAGAGTGTAGTCATCCATCGTTTTTAATTCATATAATGCAAGAGAAATGGTCATTCATTATATCCGTGTGTGGGATAATGAAACCCTACCTTAGAGCCAAAATTGAAGCTCTCGGAGTCGGCAAAGCTTCGTCTTAGACCGTGAATATTGTCCCCTCGATAGAATTTCACCATACCACACTCGTAATAACGACTGATTCTACTTTGTTTAAATCTGCTTGATATGATCATTCTGCAATTAAAGAACTTTTACCCAGTTTTGTGTTTGCTTGAAATATATAAAGGTATTAAATATCCAAGTATACTTCTAGAGGGATAACGATTGTCTTTTTTATATAGATACATGAACAATTATATTGCAACTGTAGATAAAAGCAAATGCATACGATCCGAAAATGCAAACAAGTAAGAGCATATCTCGAAGAAAACAAAGCTTATAATGTATTTTTTCAATTTAAGTAATAAATACTTTTTTTTATATTTAAGGTAACTCACTCCTCATGTTTTGATTTCATTGCGCAGATGATCATTATATTTAAAATGAATATGATTTTATTTATTTAATTATCACAGATAGATTATTATTTCATAATTACACAACATTCATAAAGAAAATCCATTTGAATTGAAGAAACAAACAAGTTTTTTGGGGAACTATTTTTTGGTGCGGAAGGTTTTTTAGACGAAAATGACAGAAACAAGCAATTTTATGAATTTTCAATATACTTTTCTTTTTATTAGTTTATTCATTATTCACATTTTTAACATTTGATAGGTTTGTAACATATTTTATAGGTTCTGTGTGACATGTACAAAATCAAATCTTGAAAATGTGATAGCCGTTTAGCATAAAATCATGCAAATATATAGAACATGTCTGAATTTTTTAAGCCAAATTTTGCGAGAATTTTACCTTTGAAGCCCTATATCTAAAATTTGACATCACTGACCCCCATGTTATATTATATCAAAATGATACTGAATACATATCTAGGCAAACTGGATTAATCTTATAAAATTCTTGATATTCAAAAAGTTTTTATTTCAAATCAAATTGTAACTATTATAGAAATTGTCTATTTTAAGTGCAAAAAGGTCACACAAAAATTTATGCAGCTTCGTACAATTTTTTTTTCGTATTCCCTCTATTCGGTGTGACCATTGTGCATGATTAAAAACAATATTTGAAGAAATAAGTTCGTTTAATCAAAAATACTGACAACAAATTCTAATCAGGATGAAATTGCATTTTAGGTGCGAAAAGGTCAAATTAAATAGCCCATAACTCAGAGGGATGGATACTGACCCCCCATTATCTTTGTATATTTTAAGTATGTTTTGTCTACAGATTTCAATGATATACTTCTCAAGAAAATCTTTATACAACAACATTGAGTAGTGGGATACCTTAAGTAAACGTTTTGTCAGTACCTCATAGCAAAGACCTAGGTGACCAATATCATTTATTAGCAAACTATATATACCAGCAGGCTTGCCAGACACTCTTGTTAGTCAAATATACTGATCAAAGAGTTTTCGTCTTGTACGTTATTGTAAAATAAAGGGACATGGTCACAATTTTGTTCAAATTTTATTTATTTTTTTTATTTTTAACAATGCTTTAGGAATGCATATCTGGTGATCAATTGAATGCCAGTGGTAGAGTTATAAGCATGAGGCAGGGTTCACAATTCATTGTCATATAAACAAGGCTCGTGCACTGTTTTTGTTAACATATGTTCAATTTACCAGTAAATATCTTTTTCAAGTTGATCTGTTAATATCCTTATTCATTTTAAGCGTGAACAAACACTTTTTCAAGTTTACCACATTCATTTTAATTTTAATTTTTACTTTTTACGATTGTTATCCTTAACGTCAATGTCAAAATAATTCGTACGTATTATATATAACATACATGTATGGGTTCTATGTAAGGGATCTAATGCCATCATTGTTATATAAGAGTCTTTTCGGATAACTATAGAATGGACAAACTGTCACCGTAGACTTCCCGGTACTGGGTTTCTGTTAACATTGGAGACCAGGTGCCTTAATCTTTTGCAGATTTACTAAACCTGATTCACAGATTAATTTCCCAGATACCAATACTGCTGGTGAAACTATTTTTAATCCCTATCCAAGACTTTACTCTTCCTATTACCTTTCAAAGACTTTTTTCTGCTAAGGCTTCTTCGCTGTGTCGCCTTTGAGCTCCTGAAACAGTCTGCCTCAGCTGCAGGCTTTGCTGATTCATATGCCCTTGGGGCAGTTCATTCTTAGGGTTGTCAGGGCAATCCATTTTTATAGATTCGTTATATTTCGTTTCACTACCAAAGAGGTTGGCAAGTTTGACATTGCAAAGAAGCACAGACAGACAGACAGACAGACAGACAGACGGATGGACAGACACACAGACGGACAGACTCGTGAAGATGTTTTGAGTTCAACATCTAATTTTTTATTTTTTTTTATTTAAAAAAATGAGTCTTTTTTTTTATTTAAAAAAACCTAAGATCAATATCCGTTTAAAACGTAGTTTGTGAACCAGAGATAACATAAAAGTATTTATGTCAAATCATACGTAATTAATTTGTTTTGATTTGAAATATTCTCAATGGGTTATAATAAAAAAAAAAGTTTATCTATATTTTTTAGGTCAAAGCAAATATTTCCTTAACATCAGTTTTTGTATGTTATTTCATTTGACACGTTCAAAGTCATACCCAGTTATCTATTCATTCACTACGTTTAAGTTCATCCGAGACGGTATCCATGCATTTTATAAAGTTATTGCAAATTTGCCCACTATGGATAAAATGGATTGCATTTACTATAGATCAAACTAAAAAAATGTATCGGTGCATCGGTGGATCGAACACCTTTACCTTTATGAAGAATGTCTCTGTTAAACAACTAAGCCAAGCAGTTTGTTGAATAACAGTTTGGTATATTAACACTACAAGACAAAATAAATTTGTCTACATAAAAGGCACATTTATGGTACAAATTAAAAAAAAATTCGGATAAGAGTTATAGAACATTGCTGGGGATCGTTAAGGTCGCGTGCTCAGTCTAAATTTATGACGCGTTATTTGATTGCGCTCAACGATGTGTGTCTTGTCAATAAGTATTTGTCGAGAAGAAAGCATGATTACTAGTGTTTATTAAAACTGAAAGAAAATTCCTACTTTCAGATATTTTTGAAAACGAAACTTTATCAGCATATTTACAAAGATATATGATGTCGGGTAACGTTCTCAAATTCCTTTGACGATATGCGTCAATTAAGAACATGTAACTCTAAATTCTATCCAAGATTCCACTTGTAAAGTTCAATCAAATTAAATGTTTTAAATCCAGAGCGTCAAATATTCTGTATAGTAGCTTGTTAACAGAGTATATGGCAGGAGAGTTCTTATCCCCCTTTTTTCAAGGAACGTAGCATTACATTATTGATTGCATGTAAGTTCACAAAGCAACCATCAATTTTAAATGCTATCATTCGGGTGTCACATAATCTATCTATCTATCTATCTATCTATCTATCTATCTATCTATCTATCTATCTATCTATCAATATATCTATCTATCAATATATCTATCTATCTATCTATCTATCTATCTATCTATCTATCTATCTATCTATCTATCTATCTATCTATCTATCTACTGTAGCATGTTAACAGATTTTATCGCAGGAGAGTTCTTATGCCCCTGATTTTCAAGGCACATATCATTACATCATTGATTACATGTAAGTTCACGATAGCAACCATCAATTTTAAATGCTATTATTCGGTAACCCATTTTGTTACCTCTCATAGATTTGCACTGTCGCCACACTATTTGCTTTGTACAACATATGAGTAAATAAGAGACACTATGAAAGCATTAGTGTGAAATCGTCAATCATCATGGGATGATTGCATTCTTTAGGGTATTTTTAAACGTCACTGATACGACTTGATTGCAATAAATAGCTCCCAATATTGAGTCAACATTGATAATGGTTCAATTCATTGTTTCAGTACCCTCAATTCGCTAATGCATTGCACAGATGATGTGCTAATGCACGTTTTATCTTAATGAAATCAGAGTAAATATATGAATCAGAGACGAACAAATATAATGGATTAGCATTTATTGTGTTCTGAGTAGTTTTACAACTTGTTTTAATCTTGTTTTAAGCTTATATTTGAATAATTTGAATGGTTTGAAACAGTTTACGCTTTTTTATAAATCGCTTTGCGGTTTATAAAGCGGAAAATGCCCCAAACCATTTTATATCGTATAAAACAAATAAATATTGAATTCATTCCTTAAATAGAGTACAAAAGTGGGACTGAAACTTTTAAAGCTAGATATTGATAGATTTTCCTATTGTGTTTATATCAAAAGAGACAATTTGAACTATGTGTTTACTCGATATTTGTAAACGGTGTTAACTCACTTTAATTTTACTTCTACTATACTTTCTAAATAGTTAGGTATATATAACATGATGCATATACGATTCCGGAAGATTCGAATAATTTTAATTGGGCGCCTTTTAACTGTTTTTTTTTTCAAACAGGTACATTCACGAAAAATTGTTTGCAGTTCTAGAGCTGATAAGCATCATATCTGTTACCAAGTGTTCAATTATGTAGTTTAAAACCAGAAAAGTTATCTTCAAATTAATCCTTGAATGTTAGGACTAGATCAGACATTTACAAAAAAGGGAAAATCTAGTTTGCAAATAAGTGAATTGGGTATTTTTTAAATTTATTTAAATAAAATAAGAATATTCTAACTTTTTGGAAATATTTTATACCGTACCACGAAAATTCAATGATCAAAAATCATTAGATAAATTACTACAACAAAGTATTTTCTTTTAATAATGCTTTGTACCAAAGACAATATATATAATACTGATTTGCACACCTAGTTCATAATGATTGTCATGCAAATGCAGATAGAAGTGATGTTTGCACAAACATTCAAAATCATCATGACTCTATCCAATTTCTTTGCCCGACTTTTCCACATTTCTTCAGAGTCAGTTGCCTTTGTTTTAGCAATCACACATTCGTATTTCTCTTTACTTTTATCTTTTGTTTTGTTGTTCGCATTATGTAATGTACACACTTTGTCGATGTAAATTGTTTCTGATCTACCTGCGTATTTATGGTACAGGTGTAAAGCAACCGTTTCCATGATAACCGTCAGCCCACTTAAAAGTATCTGAGTTGTCACATATACCATAAACCACGAAATATTTGCTGCGTTTTGGGGCATCGTGTCACTGATTATAGTTCCGAAAACAGCAAATGTAAGAAATAAAGCCACAGAAGTTCCCATTTTTTCTCCGGTTTCAATGGGCAATAGAAAACAAAACGCATTCATGATTGACAAAGCGACAATTGGCAGAACTACCGTCAAAACAATAAATAAGGGTCTCCTCTTTAATACAATTTTCATATTAAGTAGATCAAATGTCCCTTGAACATTTGTCGAAATCAAATCCCACTCTTCGTTTCCAATATAGAGAAGTGATTCATAACTAGATTCGTTTACAACCAAATATGTATTTTGAAATCGACCGGTAGAAGATATAAACGAAAAAATGCAGGTCTGGGTGTCAAAAGGAAAATGCAAAGCATCAAATTTACACAGAACAATACTATCCATCGTTTCTGTCAGATATACTAGTCCAGAGCTATGGATTACAGCCTCGCTTCTTGAGTCTTTCACCGAGTCATATGTCAAACATCTTCTACCAGAGATTTCCTGAAGGTTGCAAACACTAGGAATCCATATTTTATCGGCAGGCAATCTTACGTAGTCGATATTAGAGAAAACAGTAGAATTCCATGTAAGATACTCGTCCGTCCAAGAATATGTTAACCAGTTTGCAGCATGTAAAGTTTGAGACTTGATATCCAGCTTTGATAGAGAGAGAATGTACAAAGTAATATTCACAAATATCCGATTCGAAGATACCTTGACTGGTTTTCGATATCTGTTATAGTTTTTAAACAGTTTTTCTTGCAAAATAGATTCAATGTCTGCTGTTTCATTATCATGACACAATACTGTTGTATAAGGCCATAAAAACATAGCAGTAAAAATAAATGTGCTGATATTCATTTTTTCCGTTCCTGATAAATGGATTCAAAATGCACCACGTACAATTTCTGTAGTTGCAAGGGACACGCTAAATAGACAAAGAACACGTGGAAACTTATTTTTAAATGTTCACTTCCCAATTCTGTTCAATCTCTGTTAACGCAAGAATCAACCCAGAAAAACATAAATCTAATATTTATCTTCGACAACCAGTAATTAAACCTAGCATCAGATTCTTTGTCAGTGAATCATAATCATTATTGGAAAATTAAGTCCTACTCATGTGCGTAAGTATCCACCCACTTTTTACAGTATTTATAATTCTACAACTGTTTCTTTGTCGCTCATATTTTTGGTTAACCATAATGATTAACAGTATGATTTACTTATTTACTTTTGACTGATTAGAAAATAGAAAATACAATAAATATGGGACGTTCGTGGCATTGTAGTAAGTACAGTAAAACACGCTTATAACGAAGTCCCAGGAACGGGCAATATTACTTCGTCATAAGCGTAATTCGTTATATCCGTCAAGTTTACAACATGAAATAGAGACTTGGGGAATGAAATTCACTTCGCTGTAAGCGTCAATTCATTATAAGCGTGTTCGCTATAACCGTGTTTTACTGTATATCTGCTAAACAAA
The DNA here is from genome assembly GCF_963853765.1 of Magallana gigas. Lineage (NCBI taxonomy): Eukaryota > Metazoa > Mollusca > Bivalvia > Ostreida > Ostreidae > Magallana > Magallana gigas. Next base: position 11,084,426 of record NC_088862.1, read on the forward strand.
AATAAAGTCATTAGTGTGTGATGTAACTTTTCAAATAAAATGTCCATGTCTAAATGATTAGATTAAATTCAATTCCAAAATATTTTCCTTAAGAGCAAAACATGTCAATAAGATTAATATCCATGTACCTATTACCATTTGATTTTATACGAAAGTTAAGAAATAATTATAGAGAGTTAAGGTTCAAACGTGTACGGGTACGTGCACGTGTACTAGGTATCGACATCAGATTTTGTGATGACAAGGTTTCTACACGTTCTCTAAACTTGTAGAGTGCCGTCTACACGTAAGTACAAACGTGTGTAGCTTTTTACAACAAATGGAATCTTATTGATGAGTGAATGTATTCTTCTGATACATTATATAGATTTTTAAGCTTCATTTGCATGAAAATTGATAAGAAATTTACAATTTGGAATTAACTAAATAAATTCATGTCACAAAACTGCGTCGATTTACATACACGTTTATATCCTACAAGTTAAGAAATCTCAACTGATAAATTACTTAAACGTGTAGTTTTAACACACGTACGCGTACCCGTACACGTTTTAAATCTCAATCTCTCTAATGATAGAAAAATTTCTAGGTTTCAATAAATTTTGATAATAAACTGCTTAATTTTGAGTTTTATCCTAAACGACTTAAATATTTGTTTTACACACCAACTTCAATACAAAAAATGCATGTTGGTTTCTAATAAATATTTAAAGTATGTATAAGTAGTATTCTTTTTAAAATTTATGATGTCCATCAATTTCCTCCTACATAGACAAAATATCATATCTAGCTAACGATAAGTAATACAAATATGCAAATTGAAGTTATAGTCGTCGTAACAATTAAAATCATGAAAATTTTATCCAGTTTTATCGCTCGACTTTTCCATGTCTCATCGATGAGTTTGGATTTTTTGTTGCTTACATCAAAATTATCGCCTTTCGCTGCTGTTTCTTCCTGTAATTCGTCTTTTTTGTTGTCAGTCATTTTTGACCTACAGGTATTCATGTGATACAGATGCACAACTATTTTTTCCATGATTACGCTTAAACTACTGAGAGCAATCTGTGTTGTCACGTAAACAATGAACCATGGAATGTGTTCTGAGTTCGGTGGCATCGTGTCGCTAAGAATGCTTCCAAAAACGGCAAAGGTTAGAAATAATGCAACAGACATTCCCATTTTTTCACCAGACTTAATAGGCAACAAAAAGCAAAAACAGTTCATGATAGACAAGGCAACAATGGGAACAATTATAGTTAGTGTAAGAAATAATGGTCTTCTTCTTAAGATTATTAACATATTAAGCATACTTTCTTTTTCAGAAACACCTGTTGAAAGTAAATCCCATTCCTCGTTTCCAATATAGAAATCGGTTTTAATATTTGACTGATTCACTGCAAGGTCTACTGTATAAAGCGTAGTGCTTGTAATAACAAACTTGAAAACACAGGTTTGAATGTCAAAAGGAAAATTCATAACGTTAAATGTACATAAAATAACACTATTCATCATTTCAGACAGATAAACAAGGCCCGAGTTGTGGACTATCACCTCACTTTTTGTATCGGTAACGGAACCATATGTCAAACATCTTCGGTCGGTGATTTCTTGAAGATTACAGACATTAGGAACCCAAATGATGTCCGCAGGTAATCGTAAATACTCAATTTCACGGAACTTGCTTGAATTCCATACAAGATATTCGTCAATCCATGACACCACTAACATACTAGAAGTATGTAATGTTTGCGATTTTATATCCAACTTCGGTATAGAAAAAATAATCAACTCGAGATTCACCGACACTCGATTTGAAAACACCTTGACAGGTTTTCTATACCTGTTGTAATTCTTAAACAAGCTTTTCTGTAGAGCAGATTCTTGGTCCATAGTGATATTGTTTTCACAATTAGCCAATGAAGAAACTATTAAAACAACAACTATAATATTCAAGATAATGAAAACTGTTTTGATATTCATTTTGTAATCCCCTTAGCAATTGATGTAATTTTATCCCTAGAAGTCTCCCTGTATTTCACGAATTAGTTTAAATGAACAACCATTTGTAGGCAAACATTTGCTGAAATCTCGATCACATTTGAGGAATATTTGCTGTTTACGGCTTTTCCTTTACGAAAACAAAGAAAACAATCCATTTCGAGTCATCTGTTACATAAAAATAAAATTGACTGCTTATGTTCTGATATCAGACTTAATACTCTAGCAGAGAGTATTCGGGGATTGATTGTTGAATAGTGCTGATTAAGAGCACATCTAAACATCTAAAACTTTCACCGCCCCCAAAGAAATCTTTGTCCAATTGAAACAATATTTCGATTGCATAATCAGAATTTATCTCTTGGCATGAAAATTACAAACATATCGTTTTAATCACAAAACTTGTCCCTCTATACAAGAAAACGAAATCATTCAAATTTGATCTGAAACCTAAAATTAATTAGGCTCTCTTGTTGTTTATATATAAGTCAGCTCTTATCAATACGAAATGGCCAAAACATTCCGGGTTAATTTATGACCGAATTTTATATATTCTTAAATGAAGATTAAGTTATTTCTAATCAATATCATTTTTCCCGATCAAAATGTTGTGCACTGCTGAATAAATTGAATGGTATACATATGTTTTAATGGATAGCCAATCATGTGTATGTAAACAGGATATAAAACTTAAAAACAGTCGTCATTATTCGTAAAACATCTGATAATGATTCAAGGGTCATGCAATTTTTTTGTTTGTTTTGTGGTCATCGGAGTATTAAATAAAAATGTTACCTTCTTTCGCCTTTGCCTTACAAAATCTATTATCAAAAT